>NW_027362069.1:1160000-1402500 GCF_039654945.1 Dendrobates tinctorius | reverse complement strand
TGATACAGCCCAGCATGGTATATAGCCCCCCCCAGCATGATATGATACAGCCCAGCATGGTATATAGCCCCCCCAGCATGATATGATACAGTCCAGCATGGTATAATACAGCCCAGCATGGTATATAGCCCCCCAGCATGGTATAATACAGCCCAGCATGGTATATAGGCCCCCCAGCATGGTATGATACAGCCCCGCATGGTATATAGCCCCCCCCAGCATGGTATAATACAGCCCAGCATGGTATATAGCCCTCCCAGCATGGTATAATACAGCCCAGCATGGTATATAGGCCCCCCAGCATGGTATGATACAGCCCAGCATGGTATATAGCCCCCCCCAGCATGGTATGATACAGCCCAGCATGGTATATAGCCCCCCCAGCATGGTATAATACAGCCCAGCATGGTTTATAGCCCCCCCAGCATGGTATATAGCCCCACAGTCCAGTACTCACACTGATTTTAAAAAAAAGCAAAAAAACACCCGCCTCACCTTCTCCTCGTGCCCGCGTTGCTCCTGTCTCCTCTCCTGCTCTGCCTGGTACACATTGAGAGCGCGATGACGTCATCGTGCACCCGCTGTGTCAAGAGGCAGAGCGGGGAATGATGGGAGAGGGAGCGTCAGCTGACGCTCTCTCCTCCAGGCTCCATCATTGCCTCCTTCAATTTGGCCGGGGGGGTGGAGTCGGTGCTGGGGGCTGGCGGGCCCCCCTGCCTCACAGGGGCCCCTTTGCCTCCTGCAGTGCTGCTCTCCTCATTGCACTACACATGGTTAATTTGAATTTTGACATAATTAGCCATGCGGTACTGGAGGCTGGAGGGGCCCCCTCTCCCCTGGGGTCCCCGTGCAATGCACGGTCTGCACAGGCGGTAGGTCCGCCCCTGTGCAGATTAATGATATCCTATATCGGTCTCTGTTCCTGGAGGATAGCTTCTGCTCCACTAGATACCATTGATACATGGTGCTTCACGTCCAGTGTTTATGGTGAATAGCATATATTATTATGGGCAGTTGTTCCTTGAGATCAGTAGATTTAACATGTGTCAAACTAAGAAGCGGGTCTGTAATATCCCGAAATTTCAAAGGTTCTGGTTACAATCGATAACTTCCTTGTCAATTCCTGAACCTGGTGAGAAAATTATATTTCCACCTTATTAAAACCAAGCCAGGTATATATTGAGCTCCTCACGCAGGGAAGTTTGAGCTTAGAATTATTTTCATTTAAACAATTAGAATAAAATCTACATAAAATTAACATGGATAAAGATATTTATACATTTAAATAGCTACAAAAATACTCATCAGTACATAAGAAATGATTCAAACATTTATTCTGGACCTCATAATTTTGAGCCTGGTATATTACCTCTCTGGTTTCCTGTCCATGACCCTGGTATATTACCTCTCTGGTTTCCTGTCCATGACCCTGGTATATTACCTCTCTGGTTTTCTGTCCATGACCCTGGTATCTTACCTCTCTGGTTTCCTGTCCATGACCCTGGTATCTTACCTCTCTGGTTTCCTGTCCATGATCCTGGTATCTTACCTCTCTGGTTTCCTGTCCATGACCCTGGTATCTTACCTCTCTGGTTTCCTGTCCATGACCCTGGTATATTACCTCTCTACTTTCCTGTTCATGACCCTGGTATATTACCTCTCTGGTTTCCTGTCCATAACCCTGGTATCTTACCTCTCTGGTTTCCTGTCCATGACCCTGGTATATTACCTCTCTGGTTTCCTGTCCATGACCCTGGTATATTACCTCTCTGGTTTCCTGTCCATGACCCTGGTATATTACCTCTCTGGTTTTCTGTCCATGACCCTGGTATATTACCTCTCTGGTTTCCTGTCCATGACCCTGGTATCTTACCTTTCTGGTTTTCTGTCCATGACCCTGGTATATTACCTCTCTGGTTTCCTGTCCATGACCCTGGTATATTACCTCTCTGGTTTCCTGTCCATGACCCTGTGATATTACCTCTGGTTTCCTGTCCATGACCCTGGTATCTTACCTCTCTGGTTTTCTGTCCATGACCCAGCATGGTATATAGCCCCCCCTGCAGCATGGTATATAGCCCCCCCAGCATGGTATAATACAGCCCAGCATGGTATATAGCCCCCCAGTATGGTATAATATAGTCCAGCATGGTATATAGCCCCCCCAGCATGATATAATACAGCCCAGCATGGTATATAGCGCCCCCCAGCATGGTATACTACAGCCCAGCATGGTATTTAGCCCCCCTCCATCATGGTATGATACAGCCCAGCATGGTATATAGCCCCCAGCATGGTATATAGCCCCCAGCATGGTATATAGCCCCCCAGCATGGCATGATACAGCCCAGCATGTATATAGCCCCCCCAGCATAGTATAACACAGCCCAGCATGGTATATAGCCCCCCCCCAGCATGGTATAATACAGCCCAGCATGGTATATAGCCCCCTCCAGCATGGTATAATACAGCCCAGCATGGTATATAGCCCCCTCCAGCATGGTATGATACAGCCCAGCATGGTATATAGCCCCCCGCAGCATGGTATAATACAGCCCAGCATGGTATATAGCCCCCCCAGCATGGTATAATACAGCCCAGCATGGTATATAGCCCCCCAACATGGTATAATATAGTCCAGCATGGTATATAGCCCCCCCCAGCATGATATAATACAGCCCAGCATGGTATATAGCGCCCCCCAGCATGGTATAATACAGCCCAGCATGGTATTTAGCCCCCCTCCATCATGGTATGATACAGCCCAGCATGGTATATAGCCCCCAGCATGGTATATAGCCCCCAGCATGGTATATAGCCCCCCAGCATGGCATGATACAGCCCAGCATGGTATATAGCCCCCCCAGCATAGTATAATACAGCCCAGCATGGTATATAGCCCCCCCCAGCATGGTATAATACAGCCCAGCATGGTATATAGCCCCCTCCAGCATGGTATAATACAGCCCAGCATGGTATATAGCCCCCTCCAGCATGGTATGATACAGCCCAGCATGGTATATAGCCCCCCGCAGCATGGTATAATACAGCCCAGCATGGTATATAGCCCCCCCAGCATGGTATAATACAGCCCAGCATGGTATTTAGCCCCCCTCCATCATGGTATGATACAGCCCAGCATGGTATATAGCCCCCAGCATGGTATATAGCCCCCCAGCATGGCATGATACAGCCCAGCATGGTATATAGCCCCCCCAGCATAGTATAATACAGCCCAGCATGGTATATAGCCCCCCCCAGCATGGTATAATACAGCCCAGCATGGTATATAGCCCCCTCCAGCATGGTATAATACAGCCCAGCATGGTATATAGCCCCCTCCAGCATGGTATGATACAGCCCAGCATGGTATATAGCCCCCCGCAGCATGGTATAATACAGCCCAGCATGGTATATAGCCCCCCCAGCATGGTATAATACAGCCCAGCATGGTATATAGCCCCCCAGCATGGTATAATATAGTCCAGCATGGTATATAGCCCCCCCAGCATGATATAATACAGCCCAGCATGGTATATAGCACCCCCCAGCATGGTATAATACAGCCCAGCATGGTATATAGCCCCCCTCCATCATGGTATGATACAGCCCAGCATGGTATATAGCCCCCCAGCATGGTATATAGCCCCCTCAGCATGGTATGATACAGCCCAGCATGGTATATAGCCCCCCCAGCATGGAATAATACAGCCCAGCATGGTATATAGCCCCCCAGCATGGTATAATACAGCCCAGCATGGTATATAGCCCCCTCCAGCATGGTATAATACAGCCCAGCATGGTATATAGCCCCCTCCAGCATGGTATGATACAGCCCAGCATGGTATATAGCCCCCCCAGCATGGTTTATAGCTCCCCCAGCATGGTATGATACAGCCCAGCATGGTATATAGCCCCCCCAGCATGGTATAATACAGCCCAGCATGGTATATAGCCCCCCCAGCGTGGTATTTAGCCCCCCCAGCATGGTATAATACAGTCCAGCATGGTATATAGCCACGCCCCCCCAGCATGGTATATAGCCCCCCAGCATGGTATAATACAGCCCAGCATGGTATATAGCCCCTCAGCATGGTATAATACAGCCCAGCATGGTAAATAGCCCCCCCAGCATGGTATATAGCCCACCAGCATGGTATATAGCCCCCCGCAGCATGGTATAATACAGTCCAGCATGCTATATAGCCCCCCCAGCATGGTATAATACAGCCCAGCATGGTATATAGCCCCCCAGCATGGTATGATACAGCCCAGCATGGTATATAGCCCCCCAGCATGGTATATAGCCCTCCCAGCATGGTATAATACAGCCCAGCATGAAATATAGCCCCCCCAGCATGGTATATAGCATCTGTCCATGACCCTGGTATCTTACCTCTTTGGTTTCCTGTCCATGATCCTGGTATCTTACCTCTCTGGTTTTCTGTCCATGACCCTGGTATCTTACCTCTCTGGTTTTCTGTCCATGACCCTGGTATCTTACCTCTCTGGTTTCCTGTCCATGATCCTGGTATCTTACCTCTCTTGTTTTCTGTCCATGAGCCTGGTATCTTACCTCTCTGGTTTCCTGTCCATGACCCTGGTATCTTACCTCTCTGGTTTTCTGTCCATGACCCTGGTATATTACCTCTCTGGTTTTCTGTCCATGACCCTGGTATATTACCGCTCTGGTTTTCTGTACATGACCCTGGTATATTACCTCTCTGGTTTTCTGTCCATGACCCTGGTATATTACCGCTCTGGTTTTCTGTCCATGACCCTGGTATGTTACCGCTCTGGTTTTCTGTCCATGACCCTGGTCTATCCCAAGGAATCCATATGAAGAAATAAATGCATGTATGCGTCCCCATGAGCCAATGAGGACCCCTAAGCCCCATGAGCCAATCTACATCCCCTGTCCCGACATGGAATAAACCATACAAAAAACCAAGACCCCACGTGTATAATGTAAGCCAACGAGGGCCTGTGAACCATAGACAGGAACAATAGCTGATGACAATATAAAATAAAAAAGGCATCGCCAATGATATCCCATCATCAATACCAGAAAGGGCAGAAGCTGTCCCCATATGAGTTCCACCAGGGATTCTTTCACTAATCTGGTTGATGGTACTAGACACAAGCTTAAATCATACATTAACTGTTAAACTGCTTGTGTGCTATACGTTTTAATTTGCCCCTGTCAACATCTTTGTTGGCCAGACGTCTCAAGAGTTGCGATGTAGGGTGCAAAAACATTTTTCAACTATCAATCTGGCTTCTAAGAAAAATATTCAGAATTGAGAGTCCTCAGTAGTTGATACCTTTTAATGGCTAAGATATACATCTTTCCTGTATCAATCTGGCTTCTAATGATTTGAGTAAAAGCCGCTTTTTGGCCCACCATTCTGGCCAAACTAATAACATACAAGTTATTGGACTGGACAGAGATTTCAGATCCAATAGAGGTGTGATATGATTGGGTCACCGAGGAGGAGAGCAGGCCCAAGCTAAGCTACAGAAAACCAGAGAGTTTGGTAACTAAGCGGATTGCAGACCCCTGATCCTATCCACACAACTAGCAGTAGCCGTGGAGCGTACCTACGATGATCCTAGATGCCTCGGCACAGCCGGAGAGCTAACTAAGCCTAAAGCAAGAAAGGGGAAATCTAAGCTGCCCCAGAGCAGACCCCAAAGAAATAGACAGCCCCCAAGCATATATTGTCAGTGAGACAAGATGAAAACACAAATGCAGGCAGGAAAATAGACTGAGCAAATGATGGGGCCCAAACTGACTAGACAGGCCAGGAAAGGAAAGACGCTGTCTGCAATCATGCAAAAAACCCTACAAAAAGTCCAACACGTCTGATGCAAAAAACACTGAAGTTGCACGACTTCGCCGACTATATCAGCACTCTGGTATATTCTGAAAGCAGAGCAAAAAGGCCAATCTAATAAGGGACAAAAACAAACTGGCACAAGCAGTAACATATGGACGGTGATTCAGCACAGCCCCAGCCAGAGCCGGCTGACCTGCACAAAACTGAGATAGACAAAACCAGATCAAATGCAAACAGAATAGCAAATGAACACTTAGCTGAACCATGCAGGGACTGAGCTGGAAACGAAGACCTCAGGAGGCAGGAAAAAATGACCAGCAGGGATAGAGGGAGTCGGCTGTCTTAAATCCCAATCTGAAACCCCAGATCTCCAATCGTCATCCTCATTATCAGGTGGCAAGCCTCTGTTAATCAGATCAGCTCCATTATCTCCAGTAACCACCAGAGGGAGCCCAGAAAGAGAACTCGCAACCCCTCTGTCAATCTGACCAGCTCCACTACCTTCAGTAATAACCAGAGGGAGGCCAGAAAGCAAATTCACAACAGAGGTGGCTGTCCTAGGAAGCTTTTGCTCCAAGTTGAATCGAGATGGATATTTAACCTTGGTTCTGTTTCTCCCACAGGTTTGAACGAGGAGTTACTCTTCACCAGATTCCTGGGTTAGGTTGGATCTGGTGCATTTGGGTCACCTCATCTGGGACTTGTTCTTTATTCCGTTTTTTGCCTGCTAATTAGTTTTGGACATTCTGATCAATATATTGGAGGAATCTCGCTTGGGAGCTTCTGCCCTTTCTGGTATTGATGATGGGATATCATTGGCGATGTCTTTTTTATTTTATAATGTCATCAGCTATTGTTCCTGTCTATGGTTCACAGGCCCTCGTTGGCTTACATTATACACGTGGGGTCTTGGTTTTTTGTATGGTTTATTTCATGGTGGGACAGGGGATGTAGATTGGCTCATGGGGCTTGGGGGTCCTCATTGTCTCATGGGGACGCATACATGCATTTATTTCTTTATGTGGATGCCTTGGGATATTTTGCACAGGGGTTGGTATTCCATTGTGGGTCAGTTTGAATGGCTTATTTAGGGCCATTTTCTGTTATTCATGGGCGGATTTTTAAACGTGCCTTTTAGGGCTTCCTATTCTACGCTCATTATTTATATTCCTAACTGAATATTTATATTTATACTAATATTTTGATGTTTATAGTAACGTGCTAATCATATGATAATAATAAATTTTACTTGAAGCATTTATAAATTCATATCTGCCTGTGATTCCACAATTTTGTGTCTTTCTTATTCCATGCCTGTTTCATTTGTGTATGTATGGTATGGTTGCCTTCCCTCCCCCGGGGGTTATATGTGCATGTATGCTTATGCATGGTGGATGGCTTTAAGCTTTTTGCGTCTTTCATATTATATAAGTTTGGTCACTGCGGTGGCCATCTGCTATCTAATGCGTTAAACGCCGGGTTATGCCCCTGTAATTTATGCCATGCCAGTTTTCTGTCCCACCCAGCTGCAGCTTTCTGCCCTTCTTCCCATTGGGGAGATCTGCCTACGTCCCACTTCACACAGGCGTATTGAGGCCTGCGGTTCCTCACACGCAGGCGCTTTGACGTCCTGCATTTTTTTTATATTAATGCCGGCCTGATTCCCTCACCTCTTTGTTGTATCTTGGGTGGTCATGCGCTGTTTATTCTGGGTATAAGGGGGCCTCTTTTTCCTGTCATCTTATGCATGTGCTGTGACGCCTGGCGATCTACTCTGCGCAGGCGCACTGACTCCGTGCTTCCTGTGTTGATGCAGGAGCGTCCTACGCTTCATCGTCTCTGCTTTACAGAATGGTCATGCGCAGTTCATTCTAATTTTTTATGCACAATGACGTCTTTATGCCCCACATGACATGGGTGTCCTGCTACCCCTACTGTGATTACAGCAGCCATGCGCGGTACATCTCGTGGTATCCTGGCCCTGGGCTGCTGGCATGCCACACACCGGTGGGTTATTAAATCATTATTTTCATTGTATTTAAGGTCGATTGGCCATAATGTGTCTCACTTCCCCTGACGAAGCCTCACTTGATGGGGCGATACACGTAGGGTTACATCTGCGGTGCACTCAGATCTCTGACCCTTGGGAGCAATGGGTTCATGACTCTCCTGGTAATATGCTGACACTGGGGCTTTCTTTGGAAGGTGTCTTCATTGTTTGAGCTTTCCTTCTGGGTTCATATTGTCCACCGGTTATTAGACTGGTGAGACAGTTTATATTTTTCTTTGCTCTCCCCTTGGGATTATTCTCCCTTTGGGATTACTATTCTATCAAGCTTTCCAGGTCCTATTGGACAGGTTACATTTATATGTATTGCTTTAGCCTCATGAGCCACTAGGGGAGGGGTTATTTTGGGGTCATTTATTGCCTTCTCTCATGTATGGGAGTCATTATTGAATTAATTTGTCTCTGTGGACACAGCTCTATGGTTTTTAAGTGTGTTTTAATTGTAATTGTGTGCCAATAAAATTGTTGTGATTTATATTTTTCATATATAGTTGTTTGTGTTGTGCATTATTCCGGTAGTGCCTTTTTTTCTTCTTTAGTTACAGTCTTGGTTGACTACTTGGTTGCACCCCTATATCATACATATTTTTATTTATATAATGTGGTGCGCTAAAATACTTTTTCTCCTTGTATTTGCTTCAATGTGAAGTTCATCAATTTTTTTGAATGAGTCACCAGTCTCACAAATAAAAGATGGTAACATTCAAGTAGAGGCTGTAGTTTGGCATCAATGAATTTACTTGTGGTCTCCAAATAATGACCGCTGACAGAAATGATTGGTCTTCCAAGTGGTGTTATCTCATTTTTATAGATTTTTGGTAAAAAGTAGAGACTGTATAAGTTGGCTTGTCATATTGCAGGGCCAATACCAATTCTTTTGTAATGATTCCATTATCTTTGGCTCCTTTTATCATATGACAAAATTGTGTTGAATATGATCGCAGGGGATTATATGTCGGCTTTCTATAACAATCCTTATTCCCGTCTTCTGGCGGCAGCGGTTGGTCTCTGGTACCTTCCGCTAAGCCACAAGTCCATGAACTTGTGCGGCCAAAGGAAACCAGGCCACTGCACTCTCAGAGTTAAACATGGGCTGATGTACAGTAAATGGCAGGGGAGGCAAACGACGAGTTTCCGGTACTCGGCCTTCTCTCCTCCACACGTGTGCAGTACTCAGTCTCTCGGTGCACGGCATCTCTCTCTGGTGTTGACGGGAGCCGACAACCAAAGCCTGTCGCAGCACCAGTGCTCAAGAGACAGAGCACACTCCTTACCCTACTGCTCACCGTCTGTTCACGCCAAACTAATTGCCACTGCACACGCTTTTGCTTTTATCATGCCCTTCCTACTTTGGTCATGAGGTTGGTTCGGCCCCTCATTCCTTTCCCCAAGCAACATGGGAGGCAGCCTCAACAATTCCAGACCTGGCTCAGCACAGGTACCCACAGCCCGGTCTTCCTTCTTACACTCTCCCTCTCCTTTAGCTCGCCATTCCACGGGCGATAGTTCTTGCTGTAGACGTTGACACTTCTCCATCTTTAAAATGTTCCACTGCCAAATAAATTGGTCTTGTTCATAACAATTGGCAGGTATTCCTGCTGTCATTTGTTCTGTGCGCACAGGTCGGGTTGAGTGTTCGAGTCAGGTTGGGCAGTTGAGGATGGGGACGCATCCGAGTTCAATGGAGCAGCCATCTCGGGAGTTTCAAGTTCTCGCACTTCTCCTAGGCTGGTGGGTAGCAGACCGTCCAGGTCAGAGGATGAGGGAGATGGTTCTTCTTCATCGCAATTGAAGGCCGCAGGAGTGGGCATTTCGGGGACACTTGGCGTTCTCTCTTCTTTTTCGCTCTCGACAGGTAAGGGCATAGCATGTGTTGCTGGACTACTCGGGTAGGGGCCCCATCTTCCCCTTCAGACTGAACTTCAAAGACGGGGCCATTAGATCCAATTCGGCATTTCACCCGATACGCAGTTTTTTCCCATCGATGCTCTAACTTGCCTCGAGGTCGCTTGTCTCGAACCAATAGTTGGTCTCCAGCCCTGAGACCTGTCCCTCGTAGGGGTGTCGTCTCATGGTGCTCAAGTTCCCGAAACTGTACCAGTCGATGTAGAGTTTGCAAACAATGTCGATGTTCGCGGACCCAGGTGGACATCCCGGTCCGTGGATAGTCCTCTTCTGGGTCCAACTCCAGTTCAGTAATATCTTGTCCTTTTCGGCCTAACAGCAAGGTGTATGTCGTTTATCCAGTTGTGCTGTGCACTCAGTTGTTGTACACCCAGATCAACTCAGACTTTCTTGTCTTCTACCAACGTTCTCAACACCTGAATCAGTGTCCGGTTAAAACGCTCCCAGGCTCCATTCCCCTGTGGATGGTAGGGCGTCAACCTTGACTTTCAATCTGACACAGGCAATGGAGCTCCTCCATCACTTGACTTTGAAACCTTTGAACCTTGATCAGAATGAATCCTTTTCGGACAGATGGCCTGCGCAGCTGACTCAGCATTTGGTCTCTTGTCGGAGTCACCACAGCAAACTTGATGAAAGTTGGTCATTACAAAGCAATGTTCGTATCCGAGATGAGTGGGGTCCTCGGTCAAGTAGTTGATCATTAACAGTTCCAGAGGCACAGAGGTCACAATGGTCTGCATAGGGGCTCCCTGTTCTGGAGGTTAGCTAATTCACAACTTCTACATTGTCGACAGGCCTCTTCCACTGCAGTCTTCAAAAGGGGATAAAAAAACAGCTTCTGCAACCACTGAAACATCTTCTCAGGATCAAAGTGAGCTCCTCTTGCATGAGCTTCCGTGGCCACCTCACTGATTAACTTTTCTGGGAGTACCACTTGCCAGGTGACTCCCAACTCCCATACCAACTGTACTTTCTGATACAGCAAACCGTCTTCCACTTGGAGCCTGTCCCACAGCCGGAGAATCTGCAGCATTCCTGAGGACAAGGTGGCTCTCTCACTTCAGCTTGGGAGTTGTTTTAGGGCCACCCACTGTCTCAACTGAGCTAGTTCTCTATCTTCCTGTTGAAGCTGCACCCAGTCATCTCGAGGTCATCCCAACAGGTGTTTTCCCAACGCCTCTTTGACATGTCCCTGTGTCCCACCAACATCCTGGTGAGGTTCCTGAACCCTGAGATTTCTTTTTTTTAAACTGTTTTTATTAATTTAACAAGGAAAAGGGGTACAAACAATTACAGTATGTTCATGACATTAAGCCGTAATCCCACCTTTACCCACCCCCCCTTCCTGCAAATGTCATCATTTAAAAAGATTCCCTAAATTGGTGCATGCCCTCCAATGCTTTGTAGCAAGTACCATCTGGTGCTCTCGAATTGTTTCCTAAGTCTGTTCCTAGACTCTGGATCCAAGGAGGGAATAAGAAACGACCATCTGGTGAAAAACTTCTCTGTTAACTTTTCTTTGTTAGTCAAGGTTTCCAACCAGTCCATTTTAAACAGAAAATGAATTTTTCGACGGAACATTTGAGTTTAACCATTGATGTAATATACTTTTTCTTACTGCTGAGGCCCAAATCACTAACATGGCCTTGGTGTGCTTTGGTAATACTCTTGGGGTCTCCCCTAGAATATTAAAAATATCCCATTGCGGGGTAAGAGGGAACTCAAAACCACTCAATTGTTGTAAGTCAGAGTGAATATCACGCCATAACTTTTGAATTTTGGGGCAACCCCACATATGATGGTAGATATCAGTATTATGTAAACCACATTTAACACACTGATAAGAATTTGTTGGAGACATTCTGGATTGGACGTACAGGGTAATATAAGCTCTATGAAATATTAATATGGCCATATCGGTATAACTATTATATGGAATAACTTTCCTTTGTGTCTCAGTAGCTTCTAATATATCTCCAGCTTCCAACCCCTCCATATCCTTTATCCATCTCGCCGGACCCGAGGTTTTAGCATCCCAAGACCATTCCTTCCGCAGAGTGCCAATAATTTTGTTTCCTTGTTCCCTGTAGGAATCCCATGAAAATCTGGCATATTTTGAAGAGTTATCAACAAGGGATCTAATGCTAAATTAAACAATAATGGAGACAATGGGCATCCCTGTCAAAGACTGAACTCCTTGTGTTTCCTCCCGCTACTAATGTACCTATACCCGACATTGCCATTTCCGTGTGTGGTTCTACTATTACTCCCCAGCAACATGCCCGCTGTCTTGGGGTCATACTTGACTCCGAGCTTTCCTTTGTCCCCCACATCCGATCACTGGCTCGCTCTTGTTATCTGCACCTCAAAAACATTTCTAGAATTCGACCTTTTCTTACTTTTGACTCTGCAAAAACTCTTACTGTTTCTGTTATTCATTCTCGTCTCGACTATTGTAACTCCCTTCTAATCGGTCTCCCTCTTACCAAACTCTCCCCCCTCCAATCTGTGTTGAATGATCGTTACACCGATGCCTCTACCTTGTGCCAGTCATTACACTGGCTACCCATCCACTCCAGAATCCAGTACAAACTTATTACCCTCACCCACAAAGTTCTTCATTGCTCAGCACCACCCTACATCTCCTCCCTTGTTTCAATATACCATCCTACCCGCGCCCTCCGTTCTGCTGATGACCTGAGGTTAGCATCCTCAATAATCAGAACCTCCGACTCCCGTCTTCAGGACTATACACGTGCTGCGCCAATTCTTTGGAATGCACTTCCCAAGTCAATACGATTAGTCCCCAATCCCCACAATTTTAAGCGTGCCCTGAAAACTCATTTATTCAGACTGGCCTACCGCCTCAACACATTAACCTAATCTATCCCTATGTGGCACAGCCAAAAGTTTTTTACCATAACCAGGTTCCCCGCATCATGTGCCCACATGCTTTATGCATCCATTAGCCCTCTGCATCCGTACTGTTACACACTTAACATTATGGCTGGTCCATACAATCAGGGCAACTGTTACCACCCACAATTCGTGTCTCCCCTTTTTTCCTCATAGATTGTAAGCTTGCGAGCAGGGCCCTCATTCCTCTTGGTATCTGTTATGATCTATGTGATTATTGTTATGCTGTAATGTATATTGTCTGTACAAATCCCCTCTGAAATGTAAAGTGCTGCGGAATATGTCGGCGCTATAGAAATAAAATTTATTATTATTATTATTATTATCCCTGCCTCGTGCCCCTCCGAATGGCAAAGGGCACCGACAGGGTGTTGTTTCTAAAAAGCCTAGATGTGGGGTCCCTATATAACAATTTAATAGCATTGCAGAGCCATGACCCAAACCCTCTGAGCTCCAACAACTTATGTAAATAATTCCAGGAGACCCTGTCAAAGGCCTTATCTGCATCAAGACCCACCACTGTTCCTTTTGCCCTTATTGACTCTACAACTAGATATAGTACTTATTGCTGTTCTTATATTATAGGTTATCGATTTCCCATGTACAAACCCCGTCTGATGTGGTGAAATTAACTTAGGAATAATCTGCTGAACCCTGGTTGCCAATATTTTTGTCAAGAGTTTAAAATCTGCATTGAGCAGTGAGATTGGGCAGTATCCCTCCACCTGCAATGGATCTTTCCCAGGCTTAGGAAGCATAATAATACAAGCCTCATTAAATCTATCTGGAATATAACCCTTTTCCATGATTCCATTAAATATCTCAACTAGGTGTGGACCTACCCATGGGCCTAAGATCTTATAATATTCTCTACTAAACCCATCTGGACCCGGTGCCTTAGAAATCTTAAGAGTAGAGGTGGCCGACAGAACTTCCGTAATGGTAATGGGTGAATTAAGGAGGTTTCTCTGATCCTCCGTAATACTAGGAGCCACCCCATCCCCAAAGAAACATGATGCCTCCATAATCTCCTCTCCCCTCCTACATACAAAGATCCAAAAAAAATCTAGATTCCTCTATTATTTGTTCATTGTCCGCTGTGACCGTGCCACTTTTATTACGAATTCTGGCAATCCTGGTTGCTTGTCTGAAAGGTTTAGTGAGAGAGGCCAGTAACCTTCCCGGCCTGTTCCCCCATTTAAAGTATTTGTGTTTTTGATAGTCTAGACTGTACAGCGCTCTCTCGTGCTCAATATTTTCGGCAGTCTCTTTAGCCTCTATGAATTTTTGTTTATTTGTGGGGGTATTAGAACATTTTAAATTTTTATATGCCTGGGTCAATTCTTCCTGAGCTGCCAACGCGGCCTCTAATAATTTTTTCCATTTATTCCCGACATAGGAGACGACTTGTCCCCTTAAAACTGCCTTAGAGGCGGCCCAAAATAAATGAGGATCAGCACAGTGCTCCCTAATTGTCTTCTTTGCATGTATTCCACGACATCTGCAGATAAGCCTTAAAATCATCAGACGAGTATAGTTAAGAGGGAAGCCTCCACCTCTTTTCCTTGCATGCCGGATTTACCAATCTAGATTTGAAAACCACCTGGGCGTGATCAGATATCTGAACATCCAAGATATCTGTTGATAGAACAAGGGACACCATCAATAATCCCAATAACCAATAGTCTAATCTTGCATGTGTATTATGAACATGAGTGTAGTGCGAGAAATCTTTATCAGTAGGATGCTGCCACCTCCAAATATACGTCAACCCCAAATGATCCATCAGCCTCTGGATGAGACCTTCATGTTTGGTAGCTCCATGGTTGTGTAATCCTGATCTATCCATAGACATATCATGTGCTTCATTAAAGTCCCCCCCAATTATCAAATTGGTTGTGTCCCAACCCGCCAACTTAGAGAGTAACTGAGTCTGAAACTGCGAGTCTGGGCCATTAGGTGCGTAAATATTTACCAAATTATAGCAAACTCCTATTTTTATTTTGACTATTAAAATTCTCCCCATTGGGTCCTCCCAGGTGTCCAAAATATCATAATTAAGACATTTATTGATAAGTATCGCCACCCCCTCTCTGTTTTTTGGAATATGATGCCTCAGCCCACAACGTGTATTTTTCACTGAATAAAGATGGATGCTTATCCCTCACCCAATGGGTTTCCTGTAAAAAGACTATATGAAAATTAAAGCGTTGTAAGTAATGCATAACCTTTTTCCTCTTGACTGGAGTGTTTAAGCCATTCACATTCCAAGAGCACCAATATAATGAATGCATTGTGGACAAAGAAGTACTGCTATTATCTATCATTTAACCTATACCAGAACGTGGTGTAATCTTCCCAAATAATATCAGATGCGTATGAACCCCATACCCATCCCAGCGAGTGGGCGTAGGGGCCACATCAACAAAAAGGTGCGATGAACATATGTAGGAACTCACCCACCCCACCCTTAACAATCTAACCCCGCCAGGAAACATGCTCAAAGGAGATATGATGGCGAACTTGTTTGGAGAAAGGAGATTAATATCTCAACAAAATAAAACACAACACTAAGCATCAAAGACAACAAAAGCGAACAAAAGCGAAGCCACCCTGCTAGGTGACAAAGTGGTGAAAAACATCAATTGCATTCATCAGGTCTTGTCTGAGGTCTGCACTGCAGCTTGACTATCTGCTTGAAGATGCTGCAAAGCCTTTTCTGGCTCCGTAAAGATCCAGTTTTTCCCATTCAAAGAAAAGTGTAGAATTGCAGGGAATTGGAGCCCAAAACGGATACCTTTATCCACCAACATGGCACATCCGGGATGAAAAGCTTTACGTTTGGCTGCCACCGCAGCCGAGTAATCCTGGAAGAGAAAGTTTATGATGCTCATAGGATAATGGTTGCTTCTTCCTGTATGCCGATAGCAATCTGATTTTATCTTGGAAATCCAGGACCCTGAAGATTACCGGACGTGGTCTGGAATCCATATCATTCCTAGGAGGGCCCAGGTGATGAACTCTCTCGATCTTCAGGGCACCTGAGGGCAGTGGTAAATTTAGTGGCTTTGGGAGCCATTCTGACACTATCCCCATCAAATCAGGCATTTTGATCGATTCGGGGAGGCCAACAAGCTTCAGATTATTACGCTAAGATCTGTTCTCTAGATCCTCGACTTTATCCAGAAGAAATGTGACATCTTTATCCCTCCGTTCTAGCTTCCTGGAGAGCTCTGTAACTATGTCCTCCAGATCTGACATTCTTTGTTCTGCAGCTGTTATGCGTGCCCCTTGTGTGTTAACCTGAGCGGCGATAGCATCCAAAGTTGACTGAAATGCCACCAGTCGAGAGTCTATTTTCGGCATTAAAATATCCGTAATGGCCTGAGCAATAGATTGCGTATCCTCCCGTTCTGCATCAGCGGTCATCTTAGGTGGGGAGGTAGTATTCTGGTGCCTAGTCGAGGGTCTTTTGGATTTTCCAGATTTGGCTACGAATTTTTCCATAGTGAAAAAGAGACCTGATGAGCTTGTGTAGGTTTGGCAGTGGCGTCGCTATTGAATATCTGCCTCACATGTAACTGCCCCGGTTACCTTGCAATCCGGTGATGCAGCGGGGAGCACTCCAGCGTGTGCCCCATGTATCTGAATCCACGTTTCACGTGGATGTCAGCGCTGCCTGCGCCTAGGACCTCCGGGATTTCCGGAGAGCTGGTCCCGCTATCAGGGGAATCTTGCCCGGGCCTTATCCTTGCTGCCCGCTCAGTGCTGCGGTGTGATGGCAGCGGATTCAATCTGCCGTCACGGAGCTCAATTAAAATGCGGCCATCTTCAAGCTCCGCCTCCTGAAGGCCCCGAGAGTCAAGTTTTACTTAACAGACACCTGCCCTTTAAATGTCCGGGCGATCAGTAATGGTTATATAAAGAATTATGTGACGAGATTTCAGCAAAATTATATATCGAGAGTTCAGTAAAAGTAATGTAACGAGAATTCCACGAAAGTTATGCAACTAGAGATGGGTTTTGCTTAATATCTCGAGGGGATTATGTTTGATGCTGTATTTCTCTTAAGGCCAATGTGCGATTATTCAGATAGCACAGCGTTTGTTGTCTTACTGTCTCAGCGAGGACAGCTCGAGTACAGGACTGCCGTGCACTTCATTCCTTCTGTTACAGCTGCTGTAGCTCCGTGCCTTTAGACTAGTGTCTGGAGAGCGGGTTGCAATGTGTTCCTTTGTATCTCAGCCTTGCCTGCTGATCTGTTGTCAGTGTCTTCACCCTGTTGCCCCCCAGCTCCGAGCTCTTCCGCTGTGTTTCTCTGCATGCGGTGAGTCTTGTGATTTATAAGTGTCCCTTTATGTTCTTTTTAATTTTAAAAGATAGCATTGGTAAATTTATAAGCAACAAAAATCCGAAGGCAGAAATTATTGCCATATTATTAGAAAATCCTAATAATAAATTTATATGGAGCACCAAAAATCTTTATAGTTTTTTAAATAAAGATAATACCTTCCATAAAAACTCGTATATGGTAAAGTGGGAATCAGAACTAAATATTCTATTAACCACGAACAAAGGGAAAACGCTATCAGAAACTCATATTCGTCCAATATTTCTATGATCCTTCACGAGGCTTACTATAAAACCCTCGTTAGATGGCGATACACCCCTTCCCTGCCTAGCTCATATTGACCAAAAGAACTCACCCTTATGTTGGAGAAATCGCAGACTACACGGTAATCTAAAGTTAAAAGCCTGTGGAAACAGGTATCGATATATGGACTCCCTTCTCAAGAGGCATTACCCGTTAACTCCAAAGGCCGCTCTTCTCTCTATTGACCTTGAAGAGTTCGACCCTTCGATAAGGTTTGTTATAATACATATTTTCCTGGTGGTTAGGAATTCCCAGGCATTGTACTGGAAAAGAGTGGATGTGCCAAAGTTTTCAGACATTTTGGAGAAAATCTCTTCGCACTACTCTTTGAAACTATGCTTCGCTATTATTAATGATAACTTAAAGAAACACGCAAAGAAATGGGACAAATGGAAATCAATTCCAGTTACGGCTTAAACCAAAGATATACTTTATTGTCCAAATAATAAACAACATCTGCGCTACGGTACGGCTGATGGAATACTCCAACAGATCTGGTCAACACATAACCTTTTTTTTTATTATACTGATCATTAAGTTGCTACAGTTTTTTTATGTTATAAACTTATGTTAGATAAAGCTTATACAGTTTACATCTGCATTAATTTCATATGCAAAGCTATGGAAATGTATATTTGGAGTTTTCTAGTTTTTATTGTCACCCCATTTCCCCTTCCCTTTCCTCCCCCTCTCCTTATTGTACCCCCTCCCCCTTTTCCTAAAACCTTACATTTCCCTCCTCACTCCTCCCTTTATTAAAACTTCCAAATCAATAAAAACAGTTAAATACATATAAAAAATAAAAGAAAAATTTCCCATATTCTGAACATGAAAAAGGCTTCTCCCCTGTGTGGGTTCTCTGGTGCATAACAAAATCTGGTTTTTGGCTAAAACACTTCCCGCATTCTAAGCAGGAGAAATGGCTTCTCCCCTGTGTGAGTTCTCTGGTGCTTAACAAAATTTGATTTCTGTGTAAAACATTTCCCACATTCTGTGGGTGCACACATCCCCTCAGCAAAGCATCCCAGCAGCTAAACATCTAGAAGAAGCAATTAATCCATGGCAGGGAATTAACATCCATCTTCTCTCTTCACACAGGTACAACCTCCGCTTGCTGTTCTCTGCTGTTTATCATCCTGCAACATTTCTTTTAATGGTATAGAACATAGAACTCTGCTGTCTATCAACTACTGCCAAGTTATCCTGTAACAACTTTAATGGCATATAACATAGAATTCTGCTTGCTGAATTATTTCTATAATTCATCTGTTGCATTGTACTCAATACTCACTGCTGTACATCCATGGCTGGGGTCATTGTAGATATTATCTTGGGAAAGGTGTTATAGCATAGATATGGTACCAGGACAAGTGTTTTTGATCATCTATCCACCCCCTGGTGTTGGAACAGCTGCTAAATTATCCCAAATGAGCTCCCACAATCCCTCTCTCCTGACCCTGCAGTGTGGCCTATAAATTTAGAAGCATTCTAAGGTGTGCATGCCATGTGGGGTGCACGCATCTCCTCAGCAAAGTATCCCAGCAGCTAAGCATATAGATGAAGCAGTTAATCCATGGCAGTTTGTCAGGGCAGGAGCCAGGTAACTCACACTTTGCTTTCCCTTTTAGCCATGTGCTTTATTTCTATCCCCCTGTGTTCCGTTGCCATCCACATTCATTGCCCCATCCCCCCTCCATTAAGACTCATACACATCAGCCCCTCTATACTTCCCTCTCCCATGTACGGCTCCTATGCAATTCTCACCTTCCTGAAAAACCTCAGCCCATCTTGCCTAAACACATCGCACAAAAAACTTCTGACAATTCCAATAACTACTTGCTCTTTATCTTCCTACTCCTACTGATTTTAGGGGACATCTTCTCCAATCCTGGTCCACAAACCCTCAACCCCTACCCTACTTCACATTGAAACCTTACTAACCTTATCAATATTAGCTGCACTCCCTCATTTCCTTCTTTTAATTGTGCCCGCTGATATCCACGGTCTGTATGTAACAAACTTGATTTCCTGCACAATTACTTTCTGAATAGCTCTCTTAATCAGTTGGTCCTCACTGAAACCTGGATTCAGGATTCTGACCCTGTCTCCCCTGCTGCCATTTCCCATGGTGGCTTACAATTCTCCCATTCCCCAAGACCCACAAACAGACTTGGTGGTGAAGTCGGCATACTTCTGTCCCCACAATGAACTTTCCAGGTCATCCCCCCAGTTCCATCACTCTCATTCCCTTCTTTTGAGGACCACACCATCAGGCACTTCTGTCCCCTCTCCCCCAGAGTAGTGGTCATATTCCAGCCCCCAGGCTCATTCACCCACTTCCTGGACTGTTTCTCTGCCTGGCTGTCGCAATTCATGTCTTCAGAACTACCAACCATTATGCTGGGAGACTTCACCATCCCCATTAACAGCCCTACTTCCACATCTGTATCCCAGCTTCTGTTACTAACCACAGCTCTCAACCTTTCAAACACACAAAGATGGTAATACCCTTGACCTGATCTTTGTCTGGCTCTGTTCAATCTCCTACCTTGATAACTCACTGCTTCCTCTCTCTGACCACAACATTCTCTCCTTCACGCTCACAATTCCTTGCCCACCCCAGCACACTCCTACCTACTACACATTCAGAAATCTACAAGCCATTAACCTTCATACACTTTCAGACTCCCTACACTCATCACCGTCCCCAATCTCCTCTTTTTTCCATTCCTGATCTGGCTGTACACCACTACAATGACACTCTTAGAAGCACCCTTGACCAAGTCGCTCCCCTCAACCTCTGAACTTCCAAGCACAGAATAAAACAGCCCTGGCTCACATCACAAACTCAACTTCTTCAGCAATGCTCTGAGTATTGAACTCTTATGGAGGAAAACTCTCCCACCAGAAGACTTCTTCCACTTCAAATTTATGTTAAGAACCTATAACTCTGCCCTTCACCTCGCCAAACAGACCTACTTCACCACCCTGATCTCCTCACTATCCGACAACCCCAATAAACTTTTTGACACCATTCACTCCCTCCTCAGGCCAAAAGCACAAGCCCTTATCACAGACATTTGTGCTGATGACCTGGCCTCCCACTTTACAGAGGAAATAGATAATATCTATCAGGAAATCCACTCCCAGACACCAGGTGCTGTGAGTCTCATCCCTCCCTGCATTTCCCCTGGCTCATGCTCCACATTTGATCCCATCACAGAAGAAGTCTCCAGGCTCCTCTCTTCTTGTCCAACTACGTGCTCTACTGACCCCATTCCCTCACATCTACTCCAGTCTCTCTTTCTAGTCGTCACAACCCACCTAACTAAAATCGTTAATCTCTCCCTCTCATCGGACATTTTCCCCTCCTCTTTCAAACGCACTATCATTACTCCATTATTAAAGAAACTTGCTCTCGACCCATCCTGCACAAACAACTACAGACCAGTCTCCAATCTCCCCTTCATCTCTAAACTCTTGAAGCGCATGGTCTACTCCCACCTTACCTGTTACCTCTCAATTCACTCCCTCCTAGACGCTTCACAGTCCGGCTTCTGCCCCCCTACATTCGACTGAAACTGCACTCATTAAAGTGACCAATGACCTTCTGATGGCAAAATGTAACGGTGACCACTCTCTGCTCATTTTTCTTGACTTTTCTGCAACTTTTGACACTGCTGACCACCATCTCCTACTCTCTAGGCTCCAGTCACTAGGCATTAAGGACACTGCTCTCTCCTGGTTCTCTTCCTATCGCTCTGACTGATCCTTCAGTGTTTTGTTCACTGGCTCCACTTTATCTCCTCTTCCTCTCACTGTTGGGGTACCTCAGTGCCCAGTACTTGTCCCCCTTCTCTTCTCTCTCTACATGGCCCCAATTGGACAGACTATCAGCAGATTTGGGTTTCAGTGCCATCTTTATGCTGGTGACACACAACTATACACGTCATCCCCCGACCTTACCCCCGCTGTACTACATAACGCCAGTGACTGTCTGACCGCAGTCTCCAACATCATGACCGCTCTCTATCTGAAACTCAACCTTTCCAAAACTGAACTTCTTCCGCTCCCACCGTCTACTAAACTCCCTAAATCTGACATTTCCCTCTCTGTGGGTGGCACCATAATTATACCCGGCAGCAGGCGTGCTGTCTGGGTGTTATGTTTGACACCAATCTCCTCTTCACCTCCCATATACAATGTCTTGCTCGCTCTTGCCACTTACACCTAAAGAACATCTCTAGAATCCGCCCTTTTCTCACCATGGAAACAACAAAAACCCTCACTGTCACCCTGATACACTCCCGCCTGGTCTACTGTAATGCTCTATTAATTGGCCTCCCCCTCACTTGACTTCCCCTCTCCAGTCCATCCTTAATGCAGCAGCCAGGGTCATCAATTTGGCTAATAGGTACTCGGATGCGTCCGCTCTATGCCAGTCGTTATACTGGCTGCCCATTCATTATAGGATCCAATTCAAAGTACTTGTTCTCACCCACAAAGTTCTCCACAGTGCGGCACCCCCTTTCATCTCCTGCTTCATTTCTGTCTATCGGCCTAGCCGATCGCTGTGCTCTTTAAACGACTTTTGACTAACCTCTGCACTAATCCGTACCTCCCACTCCCGACTCCAAGATTTCTCCCGTGTTGCACCAATCCTCTAGAATGCTCTACCACAAGAAATTTGGACCAGCCACAACTTGCCCAGTTTTAGGCATTCCCTCAAAACACATTTGTTCAGAGCGGCCTATCACATTCCCTAATCAAAAAACATTTTATTTGTAAGTGTGCGTATGTAGCCAATTCACTATCTCTATCTATCCGCCACTCCCTCAAGATGACTGGAATATCATTGTAAATACACACCTGTACTTTATCTCCCCCACCTCATTGTACAGGGTGGGCAATTTATATGGATACACCTTAATAAAATGGGAATGGTTTGTGATATCAGCTTCCTGTTTGTGGCATGGCACATTAGTATATGGGAGGTGGAAAACTTTTCAAGATGGGTGGTGACCATGGTGGCCATTTTGAAGTCGGCCATTTTGGATCCAACTTTATTTTTTTTCAATGGGAAGAGGGTCATGTGACACATCAAACTTATTGAGAATTTCACAAGAAAAACAAAAGTGTTCTTGGTTTTAACATAACTGTATTCTTTCATGAGTTATTTTCAAGTTTCTCTTTGTTTACAGCCATTGACATGTTGCACAGGTTAACACGTGAGGAATGGATAGAAATTATTTTGATGTCTGTTGAACGCAAGAAAACTGTCACAATTCCTGTTTTATTTAGGTGTATCCATATAAATGGCCCACCCAAAAAAGTTTGCCTCATCACTGAACATAATGTTCTGTGCAAACTGAGGGTCCTGTTCCAATTTTTGTTTTGCCCATTCTGCAAATTCAGCGCACCGATCTGGGTCACCAAGCATTCCCATTTTATTTAGGTGTAGCCATATAAATAGCCCAGCCTGTAGATTGTAAGCTCTCATGAGCAGGGTCGTTTTATTTTGCTTTAATTATTGTATTATTGTTAACGTTGTATTACAAAATCACGGAGGGCACCATCAAGAAGTCAAACCAATAGAGAGGGACCCAACCACCGAATGTCTTAACTAAATAGTACACAAGCACAGGCAAAGAAGACATACACAAACGGCAGGGATCACCATGAAAACAATCACAATGTCACCCGATGAAGTCACGACGGTGACGATCCGCGTCGGGTTATGGGAGCGACACTATGCCCCTCCATACTCATCTATGCATAATGGCTATCTATACTGAATGAGTATCTCCTATTTCAGCTTGCTGGGGTGGTAAAGTATTCTAGGAAGGGTTGCTAATTTTCTTGCTACTGGCGCTATTTTTTACCCTTTGGTATATTGATTTATTGGATATTGGTTGGTGTTCCAACCTCTATCCTAATGGACTGTTAACCCTATCCCTACTATCTATAGCTGTGATTCTTTGCTTCAGCAATTTTGTATAGTTTATCTGCACATTATCATTGGCTGCAGCTAGGAATTTAGGCTTACACTCTGGTGCAAAAATACTGTCTTATATTTGTATAGGTCATTTTTTTGTATTTCTTGTGTTTATAAATCGAATTTACAACTAGGAAATTTTCCTGTACTTTAACACAAGACCTCTTCTTATTATAATGGTATATATTGTGGACATGCTGCATGTGACATTCTGTGCATAATTAGCGGATTTTGTACAGGGCTTGTGTTTGCTCCCATGTATACAGCTTATGGTTATTAACCACTGTATATTTTAAATGTTTTTAGTATTTTTTTGTGCTTTGTGTGTTCTAAAAAAAAAAATTTGTGATTATTTTCATGGTGATCCCTGCTGTTTGTGTATGTCTTTTTTGCCTCTGGTTGTGTATTATTGTTGACCTTGTTACGACTGTTGTGTTTGAAACTGTTAAACTGTCAACGCTGCGTAATATGTTGGCGCTATATAAATAACGATTATTAGTATTATTATTATGAACAGGAAAAAGGCTACTCCCTTGTGTGAGTTCTCTGGTGCCTAACAACATTTGATTCAAGTGTAAACCATTTCCCACATTGTGAACAGGAAAAAGGCTTCTCCCCTGTGTGAGTTCTATGGTGATTAACCAAACCTGAATTCTGGATAAAACACTTCCCACATTGTGAACAGGAAAAAGGCTTCTCCCCTGTGTGGGTTCGTTGGTGCTTAACCAAATCTGAATTCTTGTTAAAACACTTCCCACATTCTGAACAGGAAAAAGGCATCTCCCCTATGTGGGTTCGCTGGTGAATAACTAGCCTTGATTTCTGGCGAAAACACATCCCACATTCTGAACAGCAAAAAGGCTTCTCCCCTGTGTGAGTTCTATGGTGATTAACCAAATCTGAATTCTGGATAAAACACTTCCCACATTCTAAACAGGAAAAAGGCTTCTCCCCTGTGTGGGTTCGTTGGTGCTTAACCAAATCTGAATTCTTGTTAAAACACTTCCCACATTCTGAACAGGAAAAAGGCTTCTCCCCTATGTGGGTTCGCTGGTGAATAACTAGCCTTGATTTCTGGCGAAAACACATCCCACATTCTGAACAGCAAAAAGGCTTCTCCCCTGTGTGAATTCTATGGTGATTAACCAAATCTGAATTCTGGATAAAACACTTCCCACATTCTAAACAGGAAAAAGGCTTCTCCCCTGTGTGGGTTCGTTGGTGCTTAACCAAATCTGAATTCTTGTTAAAACACTTCCCACATTCTGAACAGGAAAAAGGCTTCTCCCCTATGTGGGTTCGCTGGTGAATAACTAGCCTTGATTTCTGGTGAAAACACATCCCACATTCTGAACAGCAAAAAGGCTTCTCCCCTGTGTGAGTTCTCTGGTGATTAACAAAATCTGATTTCTGTATAAAACATTTCCCACATTCTGAACAGGAAAAAGGCTTCTCCACTATGTGAATTCTCTGGTGCTTAACCAAAGATGATCTCTGGTTAAAATACTTCCCACATTCTGAACAGCAAAAAGGCTTCTCCCCTGTGTGACTTCTCTGGTGATTAACAAAATCTGATTTCTGTATAAAACATTTCCCACATTCTGAACAGGAAAAAGGTTTCTCACCTGTGTGAATTTTCTGGTGTCTAACAAGATTAGTTTTATGTTTAAAATATTTCCCACATTCTGAACAGGAAAAATGTTTCTCCTCTGTGTGAGTTCTCTCATGCCTAACAAGTTCTGAATTCCAGTTAAAGCATTTCCCACACTTGGAGCAAGAAAATCTTTTCTCCGCTGTGTGATTTTTTTGATGTTTAAGAAACGACTTTTTGAGGGGAAAACTATTTCTATATTCTGAATGTGAAAATGACTTATTTTCTTTAGGAACAGTTTGTTTTTGAATGCCTCTTTTGTGACTTTGATTTTCTTTAGTAGTCAGTAATGAATCAGAAGATGGGACCTGTTTCATAGGATCAGATGATAGATCATTGCTGTGAATGAATGATGATATATCTGGAGTAATAGCATTCACTTCTGTTGTATCTTGTAGGATTTCAAGATCATCAGATTGAAAAATTGAAGATGTCAGCTGTCCCTCTGATCTCCTGGTACAGTCATCTGCTAAAAAAAAAAACAATTATTTTGAATATAATATCCTTGAATTTTATATTTTTGAAAATGGCTACTTAAACTGTCTGTAAAAATGGAAAATTATATAAAAATATTGAATGACTGACCAAGACAATGACAGTTCACAGTCTAATAGAAAACCTTGTTGGATGAACCAGTAGTGTGTGGTGTTCAACTGTTTGTTCATTCTGCCTCCCAAAAATAATAAATAAAAAGCAACCCATCAATGATATGTAGGCAAAAATACCACCAATAACAACTCCTACTCATCTCACAAAATACAAGTTCCCACTCAGGTCCATCTTCTGTCATAGAAAAAACAGATGTCCACATTATTAGCGGCTCAACGACTCTTGAAAAGCAACATGGCTTCCATAAACAAATCCAGCAAAATGCACTCTTTCCAAGTCAAATCTCCCCCTGGCTTCTGAGCTTTGCAGTGTACCTAAACCACATTTACCATCCATGTATTTGGCATCACTGCAATGAGAAAGACCCACTTAGTTTTCTATGTGCGTGTCTAGTGGAGCACAATCCGGAAATTATGTGCTGGGCAATAATATGGCACATTTGTAATCTTCACTCTCCAACATCCACTGTGTGCTAATTTCCGCAAAGTGCCTGTGGAGTCAAAATAGTCACTACTCCTATAGATTAATTGACCGAGGGTTATAATTTCCAAAATGTAGTCACTTTATGAGGATTTCTACTGCTCTGGATTTCTGACATTTTGTCATATTGAGACTTGCGCAAACGGTATGTCCCATTTTCTCTGGGATCTGCTCCTGTGATGGCTGCTTCTGTCACTAGGTGCCATCTTAGGCCACTTTCACACTTCAGGCTTTCGGTATCCGGCATGGTGCGGCGAAAAACCAGACTGCCGGATCCGGTGCCTGTTACGAACAGATCCAGCTTTTTCCCCGTGCTGTATCATTGCTGCCGCATTGCGCCGGATGGCAATGCGGCGCGTCCGTTTTTTCCGGATCCGGAGAAAATAGCCAGTCCGGCGTCTGGAAAAAACGTTGCATGCAACGTTTTTTTCCAATGCCGGACCAGTTTTTCGCACTGCGCATGCCCAGAAACCTTCTCTGCCAGGAATATATCCGGCAGAAAGAAGGATCCGGTGTCTGCGTTTGCGGCCGGATCCGGTAGTCCGGTTTTTCACTGCACCATGCCGGATACCGAAAGCCTGAAGTGTGAAAGCGGCCTTATTCATTCTCCAGGCAGCACCGGTGATGGAGGCAACGTTAGAAACAGAAGCTGTAAGCGGCACAGGCACTGTTCAGCCACTAAGATTAGGGTGCCTGGGACCAGTAGTACCGGCCAGTCTGGCAGTATGTGTGGGTGCTGTCCAGTTGAAGTTATCTGCTCCCTGCTTCAGCCAATTGGAAAGCACCGCACCGTACTAAAGATTGAAGCATATTACCGAAGGCTGTCAGATACAGCTTTGGCCTGCTCTGGTTCAGTCCTCGGTGCTCAGCTCCCGGCTTGTGTATTTGCTTCCTGTTATGAACCCGCTCTGTTTACGGACTACTTTTGCGTCTTATAACTTTTTATTTTCTCTCCTCTCCTGGTTCTGACTCGACATCTATTCTTCTTGCTATTTCACACCTCAAAATAGCAGGTAACACCATCACCCAAGCCTAGGAGTCTTTGTGTAAGTCCAGATCCATATAGAAGGGTTAAAGGGTGATGAGCAAGACAAACCCTTGGATCTGGAAAATGGAGTAGATAGCGCCAAGTCTCTTCATGGTGGACATCTTTTGAGCTGCCAATTGACCACGAACAATGCCCCCAATAAATTTTGTCGTCAAACTATTCCAGCAAAATTTGCCTTCATACAACTAAATGGCGCTCTTTCCCTTGTTAACCCTGCCATGTGCCCAGACAGTAGTGTACAACCGTATATAGGGTTTTGTCGCATTCAAGAGAAGTTGGAAAATAACTTGTAATGTCAATTTGTTTCCTATTATCCTTTGTGAAGAATTTCACAGTTATCACCACATAAATTGTCATACGTCAGATTTGAAAAATGGGGTCTGATTACGAAGGCAAAACTGGCTGCGAGAAGTGGTTAAATCAGCATTTTGGGCACTAACTACTGTAGTTGAAAACCGAAGATTGATCATTTCAGTAGATGTATTATTGTCTAACTCAACAATCTTCATCAGTAAAAATTGAGTAGTGGTGAAACCTCTCTGGGTAATTAGAGGATGGGGCTCGGTGACGTCACAATCTAAACTATTGTGAACACAAAAAGTCCCAATATAATTATATAGGAAAAAACTTGTATATGAAATCAAGCAAACAAGAACAATGGAGGAAACTGAACCACCACCATAGAGTATAATCCTAAAATGATTTTATTACGTATGTATTACAATCAAACAAAACTGCTGTATACCAGTAAAAAGGTCACCAACATAAGGTGCAAAATTAGCATGTAATACAGACATCACATTAAATATAAAAATATATATAAAACAGGCATAATAAAGTGCAATAGTGCATGAGCAAAATCCTGAAATTGTGCAATAAACTGCCTGTTAAACCATCCTCAATAAAATGTGCTAAGTGCCAAAAGCCAAGGAAAAAATAATAAGAGAATGGCCATACATAGACCTCAGCAGGTGCAAATCAGATTACGGTTTATTAGCTGGATTTAAACAAAGTAAGCCATACACTATGGAAGGTGTCTCCTCTCCCTTTTTTGCTCTGTTCATGGTTAGGTCGGTTTGTGACCATTCATTTCATTGTATTGAATTGGAGTTGTATTACAGCATTGGGTTACTTTGTTTAAATCCAGCTAATAAACCGTAATCTGATTTGCACCTGCTTAGGTCTATGTATGGCCATTCTCTTATTTTTTTTTCCTTGGCTTTTGGCACATTGCACATTTTATTGAGGATGGTTTAACAGGCAGTTTATTGCACAATTTCAGGATATTGTTCACGCACTATTGCACTTTATTATGCCTGTTTAATATATATTTTTACATTTAATGTGATGGCTGTATTACATGCAAATTTTGCACCTTATGTTGGTGACCTGTCCCTTTTTACTGGTATACAGCTTTTTTGTTTGATTGTAATCTATATATATATGTATCACCAACCAATCACAAAGCATCTTTCATTTCACCAGAGCTGTTTAAAAGAAGCTGAACTGTGATTAGTTCCTATGAGCAACAGTTTTCCCACTCCACGACAACAACTCAGCAGACACTAACATGGTGGGAGAAATCTAGCATCCCCGGGAACATAAGCTCCAGCCATTGTCTGCCCCTCCAGAAAGGAGCAGAGAGCATATGACATAAATGAATCACCCCCTCCCTGCCCATATACCATCACATATCCTCCATCCCATAGGCACATCTTCCCTCTTAAAAGGATCTCCAGTATGGAATTAGGGCACATCCATCCAGTGCTTTGGTTCTGACCCCAGGCCTCTCTTAAAGGGATCTCTGGTATGGAAGTCAGGGTAAATACCTCAGCGCTCTGATTCTAACCCCAGGCTGATGGGATAATGTGGGGTATTAGGGGTAGTAGTCCAGTGGATCTCGCTGATGGGATGATGTGGGATATTAGTGGTAGTAGTCCGGTGGCTCTGGTTGATGGGATGATGTGAGATATTAAGGGTAGTAGTCAGGTGGCTCTGGCTGACGGGATGATGTGGGGTATTAGGGGTAGTACTCCGGTGGCTCTGACGGGATGATGTGAGATATTAAGGGTAGTAGTCAGGTGGCTCTGACGGGATAATGTGGGAAATTAGCGGTAGTAGTCCCCAACAACGTTAAACCGGAGATGCACTCATTTATGGTGGACCATTTGGGCTACTATGAGTCCTGACAAGAAGAGTAGAGAAAGTATTAGTTCTCCTCATTTTAGCAGAGATTGTGCAGTAATCTGAATTCCTTAGGATCAAAAGCATAATGTATTTTAAGACATGAATAGAAGAGAGCCCGCAGTGCAGTGACATCACGCAGACATAGGGCGGCAGCTCTTTCCTTTTCAAGCAGGTGGCAGGATCAGCGCAGCCGGCCTGAACGCTGCTAACTCGGCATCATCCTACACAGTATATATCCAAGACACAATGTGGCTTCATTATCGATTTGACCATCTCCTTAAGCGTATGGGGGCCCCTGACTACTCTGCCCAGCCATACGCATAGACGTTTAGTAATGCATATATCAGTGTCATTTAGTGTATTTAGCGCATATCTATAGTATTTCTTAAAGAGATTGTCCAGCACTAGGACAAGCACTTCTTAAACTAAATCTTCGTCCCTGATAGAATAATAAAGCTTATACTCACCTGCCAATCTGGCTCCCTTCCAGCGGTGTTGGCACTCGCTGCATTGGGACTGCGATGTGGTGGAATGACAAGTGATGCCCAGCACCCAATCAGCGCTGGCGTCACTGTCTCCATCTTTGGACAAACTGAACATGAGAAGGAAGTCCGGGATGAGCTGCAGCTCTGTCTTCCTTTTCATGTTCAGTTTGTCCAAAGGTGGAGACAGTGACGCCAGCGCTGATTGGGTGCCGGGCACCACGTGTCACAACACCGCATCACAGTAGACTACCCCTATACATGTATATTACAGCCATAAACCACACAGAGAATAGAGATATATCATGGCACAGGTGGAATGTGGTTTATGTAGTTTATGAAAATCCTGTTTCAATTTAGTTGGTTTTAAAAAGAAAAAAGAAATTGAAAACTCAGGCTAGGGGAAGCTCTGTCGTTATTGTACAGAAATTCACACTTGGCCTCACTGTACAATTAATGTTGTCGATTATAAAAACAAAGTTTGGGCAGAAAGACTGGACCTGGTCTTGTAGGGACCATGAGACATTCAGCAGCACAGAAGGGAGAGAAGATTCATCCAATAAGATCTCAGGGATCTAGGAAGCCAACAACATCATTACCCTCCGCTTTCTCTTACAGGCCAAGCATAAGATTTTTCTTCAAGTGATTTTCTAACTTGTCAGCACACTCTACGTACGCTGTCATTTGACTTTATAGTTACAAATATGGGCAGGTAACTGTCAGCGTCTCCTAATCCCAGGGGGTAGGTGGATCCTCCAGGCTGTAAGTCATTAGAACAGTTTTGGGTGGAGGAGAATGTTGTGGTCCAGAGGCAAAATAGTGATCATGGTAATACGGCCGGACTACACCACCGATAAATCAGCCACAGCTGGTGACTGAGAGGAATCTGTGACTTCTCTGCATTCAGTGGTTACTACTCACCTGGGTAGTCATATGTGGGAATCTCCTCTTTACACCACTCATCACCCCTCACATAAGTCTCTGTAGTATTAATATGGGTCAGATCTTCACCCTGAAAGAAATATAGTAAAAGTCACAGACAGATGGAGAAGTCCCATCTATGATCAGCTCTAATCCTGCCATCTCCACCGTTCTCATTACACAAGTATAAAACATATAATACTGGTGGATAAAACAAGACTGAGCACAAGACCTTCACAGCCGTCTACACATCATAGGGGAGACCTCCTGACACCTTCTCTCCATCTACCTGATGATCCTGAGGAGCACTGGGATCTTTTTGGTTACAGTCCTGTGGAAGAAGAGGACGGGGACATCTCTCTGGTGTTGTCCTCTTACTGGATAGATCTGGAGGAAACACATACAGGGACTGAATTCATTCTCTACATACAGATAATTATAGGCCATGTGTATTTAGTCCTGTCTATTACCTGGAGATGTGAGGGGCTGGGGAACCTCCATTATGACGTCCTTGTACAGATCTCTGTGTCCTTCTAAATACTCCCACTCCTCCATGGAGAAATAGACAGCGACATCCTGACACCTTATAGGAACCTGACACATACAATGATACTGTCATCCCCCGATCCCTTCATAGTGTTACTGTATAATGTCCCAGCATTCCCAGCAGTGTCACCTCTCCAGTCAGCAGCTCCATCATCTTGTAGATGAGTTCTAGGATCTTCTGGTCATTGATGTCCTCATGGATCAGGGGGTGAGGTGGAGGCCCCGTGATTGGGCTCAGGGGTCTTCCCCATCCCTCAGACACAGGGTCCTGACAGCGATCACTAGAGGTCTTCTTCACCACTGTGTAATCCTGGTTATGGAGAGACACAGTAATAAATCTCACTACAGACATTTCCAGAGTCCTCACCTCTCCAGTTCTGTCCATGTGTTATTCCCATAGATAAGAATGATGTAATGTGACATCATCAGAATCTCTCACCTCTCCAGTGAGACGGAAGAGGATCTCTAGGGTGAGGTGTAACATCCTCTCAGCCATCTTGTCTCTGTCCATATCCATCCTTGATGGGTAAATCAGGAAAATTCTCTTCTGTAGAAGATCTTCACTGAGAGGATCTGATGTTGTAGAGACCTGAATGAGAAGAAGATGAGCCGATGTTTCCAGGAATCTTCTTGTGGGAATTGGCTGTGATATCCCCTGTGCAATATATTTCTAGTATTAATGTGCTCAGTAATGGGGGGGAATCTCCACAACCCTCCACCTGCAGAGCCGCACTCCACATATATGGCTGCTCTGTGCACAGGACCTGTGATGAGGTCACAGGAGGGGAGGAGTCAGGGTCACATGATATCCGAAGTGAAGACGCTACATGGAGACTTCTCAGTCAGTGACATTCCCGCCATTATTTGCCCCACTGGATTCAATTTAGTCTGCAGTTGGACTTTAGCTATTAGATTTTCATCATTGGTGCACCAGATCATACATAAATTTTATTTTGATCAAGGTACCCTGGACCACTAGTATTCGAAATGAACAGCTCAATGTCCTGAATAATATTTGCCAAAAAAGTTATCAACTCTATGTGTAGTTATTATTATTATTAATTATAGTGCCATTTATTCCATGGCGCTTTACATGTGAGGAGGGGTATACATAATACATACAAGTACAGTAATGTTAAACAATACAAGTCACGACTGGTACAGGATGAGAGAGGACCCTGCCCGCGAGGGCTCACAATCTACAACGGGATGGGTGAGGATACAGTAGGCGAGGGTAGAGCTGGTCGTGCAGCGGTTTGGTTGATTGGTGGTTACTGCAGGTTATAGGCTTGTCGGAAGAGGTGGGTCTTCAGGCTCTTTTTGAAGGTTTCCATGGTAGGTGAGAGTCTGATATGTTGTGGTAGAGAGTTCCAGAGTAGAGGGGATGCGCGGGAGAAATCTTGTATGCGATTGTGGGAAGAGGAGATAAGAGGGGAGTATAGAAGGAGATCTTGTGAGGATCGGAGGTTTCGTGCAGGTAAGTACCGGGAGACGAGGTCACAGATGTACGGAGGACTCAGGTTGTGGATGGCTTCAGAAGTTATTCACGTAAATCGCTTATTTATGTATGTTAACAGAAACTTGGAAGAGTTTCACCAGTAACTTGCTCGGACTATCATCACAATGTACTTCATGGCCAGAATGTTGTGAACTACTTCCAGTAAGACATTAATTATTCACAGATTCAATGTACCTTGAACCACAAGTAGTCAAATGAAACATGTTCAAGTCCTGCACATAATCTGAAATAAAAAATTTGAACTCCGTATAGTTCAGATGCGAAAAGGAAAAATAATTTATTTCCATGTGTGAAAATAAGCATGGTAAAATGTCGTTAATAATGTATTAGGTGTGTTTTCAAGATGTTTTATACCTGGTCAGTAAACTACGCAATCAGTTTGGGAGTTAAAGTGACTAGTTTAGTAAAAAGCCGCTCACCACGTCAAGGTAATGGGATTAACACTTGAAAACCTTGAATGTTCTGTAGATTTTGCTAAGGGTGGCTGGCCAGTGTTAAATATTCTCTGTATAAGTTTGAATTGAATCATTAAAAAATGTATTCCAAAGTTTATTTCTGTGTTATTATTTTCATTCCTGTGAATTTGAGGTTTTCAAACTTATTCTAAATTTGCCTCCACACATATCCCACAAAAAAGATGGAGGACATAACATGAAAATAACTTATGCTGGTGTTAGTAAACAAACATTAACATATTTTTTTGTTTTTACATTTTTTAAAATTTTTTTCTACTTTAAAGTTACGCATTAGCATATGAAAGTGACAACTCATGACTTTTGTTACCTGAAAGAGAATGAAAGATATTCAAATCATAAGAATAAAACACACTTCACTGCGCTTATGCTAAATAAGTAACAGTTGAATAAAGGCCAAAAAGCGCAACAACCAAGGTTATAATTGAAATATAGCCTTTAACTGATGTTGCACACAGTTACTGATAAACAGCGGTGATGCTAAAATTACACAAACATTGTGTGAGTTAAGCTCATTAGCCCCTAGAAACTCCAAATGAATAAAGGCCAAAAATCACACACAAGGCAGAGATTACAATGGCACACACTAGCTGACAGATGGTGGTGAGGAAGTAGTTACACCACGCTCATTGCACTTTAACCCACATCAATGGGGGACGGCAATTTTGGACACTTACTTGCAGTGATAAGGTGCCGGGTTGCCGGGTTCAGCTTTCAGGCAATGAAGCAGCGTGTGACATGTGGGAGTGCGCTGTCAGAGCTACGCTGGTTGATAAGATCCAGCTAACAGGCGAGGACAGAGAGCAGGGAGCTCTGTGAAGGCAGAGGCCAACGGCGGGCTCCGGCCGTAGCACCGCCACCGACACACTGCAGGGAACAGACAGCTGGGAGCGTGACATCACGGGACCAGCTGCTAGGCTGGATGGGGAGAGTGAGGGATCAGTCTGAACCACGCGTTTCGAGGGACACGGTCCCTTTTCATCAAGGTTCCTCGCCACCATCTGTCAGCTAGTGTGTGCCATTGTAATCTCTGCCTTGTGTGTGATTTTTGGCCTTTATTCATTTGGAGTTTCTAGGGGCTAATGAGCTTAACTCACACAATGTTTGTGTAATTTTAGCATCACCGCTGTTTATCAGTAACTGTGTGCAACATCAGTTAGGCTGGTTTCACATTTGCGTTTTTTAGCGCTGGAAAAAACGCATACCTGCGCATGCGTTTTTTCCCCTATATTTAACATGGGTGCGCATACCTGCGCACTGGTAAGCGCATGTATGCGATTTTCATGCGCTGCGTTTTTTTGGGGTGTGCGTTGGTATTTTCCAGACGCAGCATGTTGCATTTTTTGGCCCTTGAAAAAAGCGCATGCGCACGTATGCGCACGTTTTGCGCTAAAAATGGCCATTATAGCCTATGGATGCGCATACGTGCGCACTGGCATGCGCAGGTATGCGTTTTTTTAGCGCTGCGTTTTTTTGGTGGTGTCCACTTGTCGTCCTAGTTATAATCTTCTAAAGTCAAAAAAAAAGTCTATATAAAGGAGGTGCCTGCCAAAACTCTGCCACTACTACACTGACAGATTGAAGAGCAGACAGTCAACCAAGAACCCATTATATCAGCGAAGAATGTGAGTATATTACATTATATGCCTGTCCTTTTAAATTATGTATGTACTAATGATTTTTATTATTTTTACATGCACTATGTCTTCAGAATCAGAGTATTCCCCATCGCGGCAGGAATTGGCGCAAGCAGACCGTGAGGTGATTATTTTTGTGCATCTGGTAAGTATATCTGCTGCTTCTCCAAATCTCTTACGTTTTTTTCAACTTTTTTAAGACATCGTCATCATCCTCTTCTGTGGACGGGACTAGTGAGGGCGAAGAGCAGGAGCAGCGAAGCCAAGTCCCGGTGGTGATACGGAATGTAAGTATCAAATGATTTGTAATGTTCTTTATTTTTTATCTTCTATTTTTACTCTTTTTTATGTTTCTTTTTTTGTAACTTTTTATTCAATTTAAATTGGATTATTCTAATGAATGTGTTTTGTCTAGGTTCCACAACGAGATGAAGACGTGTACCTGGATAATGAGCAGCTCATCAGCCTGGTCCAGGAGCGTTCGCCGTTGTGGGACAGCCGTGACCGGCTGCACAAGGACATTGTGGTGACCCGGTGGCTATGGAATGAGGTGGCCGCAGCATTGATGGATGGCTGGGACAGCGCCACAGCATCCTCCAAAAAGGCGTTTAGTGAGTATTTCCCTGCTCTGTATTGTGCCGCAGTGACTGTTGTCCTTGACGGCACTGTTGGGTTTCGTGCTAGGTGTATTCTAGCAGGAAACCCAACAGTGTCATCGTGGTCTACAGTGACTGCTTTGAGTATTGTATTGCTACATTGTGCCGCAGTGACTGTTGTCCTTGACGGCACTGTTGGGTTTCGTGCTAGGTGTATTCTAGCAGGAAACCCAACAGTGTCATCGGGGTCTACAGTGACTGCTTTGAGTATTGTATTGCTACATTGTGCCGCAGTGACTGTTGTCCTTGACGGCACTGTTGGGTTTCGTGCTAGGTGTATTCTAGCAGGAAACCCAACAGTGTCATCGTGGTCTACAGTGACTGCTTTGAGTATTGTATTGCTACATTGTGCCGCAGTGACTGTTGTCCTTGACGGCACTGTTGGGTTTTGTGCTAGGTGTATTCTAGCAGGAAACCCAACAGTGTCATCGTGGTCTACAGTGACTGCTTTGAGTATTGTATTGCTACATTGTGCCGCAGTGACTGTTGTCCTTGACGGCACTGTTGGGTTTCGTGCTAGGTGTATTCTAGCAGGAAACCCAACAGTGTCATCGTGGTCTACAGTGACTGCTTTGAGTATTGTATTGCTACATTGTGCCGCAGTGACTGTTGTCCTTGACGGCACTGTTTTTTTTTTATCAACAGTGGACAAAGTCCGAACACGTTGGCGTTCGATCAAGGACCGCTTCAACAGTGATGTTCGTGCTGAGGGCCAGGTTCGCAGTGGATCTGCGTCAAGGACCAGAACTAGATACCGTCACTATAACGCGTTGCAGTTCCTAAGACCGGTCCTTGCCACGAGATCGTAAGTATTATAAATTTTGGGTTTTTATTTTTATTAATCTGTGTTTTTCTAATCCACAGCTGATGATTCTTGTAAAGGCATGGTAGTAATGATTTTCCTTTCTTCAACAGCACCTGGAGCAGCACCCTGCAACCTGGCCCTGGAGCGGTCCTTCCTCGGACGTCCTCTGACCCGTCCCAGCCATCCGACAGCCAGGAAGCACCTTGCAGGTCAACCACACACACAGCTGGTGACCAGGAAGCTGGGCCATCAGGTGTTCCCCTGTCCCAGGTCTCTGCCACTGGTTATGCGGGCACTACCCGCCAGCGGCAGAGGGCCTTGGACAGGAATGTCTTGCCCGAGTTTATGCATTTGAGCGAGACATTTAATTCCAGCCTCAAGTCACTGTCCGACAGAGTTGAAAGCGGTTTTGCACTCATGGAACGTGGTTTTAACCACTTTGAACACCGCTTCAATTCTGTAGAACAGCGCCTTGACCGTCTGGAGGCCGACCTCAACAGACCAGCACACCATTTTTTTAGTAAGATTGAAAAGGGCTTGGCGGAACACCTTAGTCCTGATCAACAGCTGAATGTGCTGCAGGCCTGCAACAATGCTTTCTTGCAGGCTATGCAGCATAATTGGTACGGTCAGCAGTCAGTGGTGTCCTTTCCACCTGTGCCACCATTGACTCGCTTCACCTCACTACCGACTTGTGCTGCATACCACTGCACGGACACCTCTATTCAAAGCCCGGACACCCACCGTTACACCACCACAAGTCTGAGTGCAGCTGGTCACTTCACCGACACCACCATGGCAAGCGCTGCTCCTGTCTGGAGCACCACCGCCACTCCCATGCATGCGTGGAGCTCAGCCACCACTAGGCAAACATGGAACAGCCCTGCCGCTACAACAACGTGTAGTAGCCCTGCCACCACCACTCTGCAAACCTGGACCATCACTGCCGCCACCAGTCCTCCTGCAAGGACGAGCACTGACAACGAAGAGCAGCAGCAGCAGCCACCTCAGCAGCAGCTCCAGCCACCTCATCAGCAGCCACCTCAGCAGCAGCAGCCACCTCAGCAGCAGCAGCCACCACAGCAGCAGCTGCAACCACCTCAGCAGCAGCTGCAACCACCTCAGCAGCAGCAGCCACCTCAGCAGCAGCAGCCACCTCAGCAGCAGCCGCCACCTCAGCAGCAGCCGCCACCTCAGCAGCAGCAGCCGCCACCTCAGCAGCAGCAGCAGCCACACCTGCAGACGGGGGACCTACACTCAATATTTGCCCCTACTTCAAGGCGAAATCCATCAAGGCGGGCATTGGGCCAAAGTCGGTCCAGGCACACAAGCCTACGGCGACATGCCATTACAACTAATGTACCTGAACAGATTTCCTCTCCTCCAAGTGTTCCTAGTTTGATTCCCTTAACTGGACTACCTTCCCCCACAAGTTTTGTTGCCCCTTCCCCTCAAACACCGTCTTCAACAGCAAGTGTTGCATATTCCCTGCACACCCCCAAATTGAAACCATCTGCCCCCAAACGCCGGAAAAAATAATTTTTTGGTTTATTTTTGTGATAAAAAATAAATTTACATTTGTGGTTCACCATTACTAAGTTTCATTAATGTTGTTTGCGCCGCTCACACACACTGATGGGTAAATACATGTTAAAAACCAACCCAAGGCCTAGTATAGTCATATGTGAAATAACACGGACTAGTATAGTCATACCAAGGCCTAGTGTAATAACTCGAGTTTTACCAACTTGGATCTGGTTTCATGAAAAACAAACTGTTGAAACTTGTCTTAAAAATAAGTTTCTTTCTAGTTTCACCAGTTTGTTTTTTGTGAAACAAGATGCTAGTTGTTAAAAATCGAGTTATTACAGTAGGCCTTGGTATGACTATACTAGGCCGTGGTATTTCACATATGACTATACTAGTAGGCCCAAGGCCTACAATACTCATATTTGAAATACCACAGCCTAGTATAGTCATTCCAAGGCCTAGTGTAATAACTCTAGTTTTACCAACTAGAATCTGGTTTCATGAAAAACAAACTGTTGAAACTTATAAGTTTCTTTCTAGTTTCACCAGTTTGTTTTTTGTGAAACAAGATGCTAGTTGTTAAAAATCGAGTTATTACAGTAGGCCTTGGTATGACTATACTAGGCCGTGGTATTTCACATATGACTATACTAGTAGGCCCAAGGCCTACTATACTCATATTTGAAATACCACGGCCTAGTATAGTCATTCAAAGGCCTAGTGTAATAACTTGTAAGTTGGAATGGAGCAGATTACATTCATCCACTCAATGCTGACTTGTATTCCCCATGGACTTTCATTGGGGTTGGGTTTTGAGGGTTGTGTTTTGAGAAAATCACATACTTTGTTTTCAACTAGTTGCACAATTTTCTCTTGAAAAAAAATGGTTTCCTGATTCATGGCCTGCAGCTTTGCTCGTTCCAATATATTTCACGCAGACTAGCAATGCTGCATTTTAACTCATATGTGTATTTACCTGCCCAGGTGTGTGAACATCAAAAAATTCAGTTATACATGGGAAGTTTTTTATTAAATTGGAGTTTAAAAAATATAGTGCACTCAGTAATGGTATCAAATAAGGTTTTTTATTACCATAAACAAACAAAAACATTACACCATTTCATCTTGCCAGTGCACCCGTCCTACATCAGAAATAAAGTAGGCCGCAAATTGGTCCCTCATTTGGCCAACTTCAACGGATGACCTGAGAGTGTGCTGAGTGAATTCAGGCAATGGGTTAGGAGCATCATCGTCCAGTTCAAAGGTCGGGTGCTCTTTAGCCATCACAAAGTTATGTAGAACCACACAGGCCTTCACCACCTCATCGACTGTTTCAAGTTTAAGATTAATGGCCGTGCCCAGAATTCGCCATCTGGAAACAAGAATCCCAAAAGCACACTCGACAGTTCTTCTGGCCCTGGTCAGCCTGTAATTAAATATTTTTTTGGTGTGGTCCAAGTCCCGGCTGGAGTAGGGTTTCAGTAAGTTTCCGCACATTTGAAAAGCCTCATCGCCAACCATTACAAAGGGCAGTGGCGGAGCTTCGGTGTGAGGAAGAGGCCGTGGCATAGGGAAATTAAATTGGTTGCCCTACAACCTCCGGCCCATGTCTGAGTTTTTAAAAGCCTGTGAGTCATTACCACGGCCAAATGCTCCAATGTCCACTGCTACAAACATACATCCGGCATCCGCAATCGCAATGAGTACTATTGAAAAGTACTTTTTGTAATTATAGTACTCAGATCCCGTTCTTTGGGGTTTGATGATCCGTATGTGTTTACCATCAACAGCTCCCAAACAGTTGGGAAAATTGCATACTGTCCAGAATTTGTCAGCAATTTCCATCCACTTTTCAGCGGTGGGCAGGGGCATAAATTCTGGGCAAAGAACATTCCAGAGAGCCCGGCAGGTGTCAGCAACAATTCCAGACAAGGTAGAGATTCCAATACGGTACTGGAAGTGTAGTGAGGATAGGGTTTCTCCAGTCGCCAGGAATCTGTGAACAGACAAAGAAGTAAAATTAATATTTATGTATATTATTTTAAAAAACTATAAAATATTAGTACATTCACGAAAACTAATTACCCACGGTTTTGAATACTAAATTTAAAAAAAAACCATCAGACCGCACCCCTTGGTTTTTAAAACATACCGTAATGTCACCAGTAGCCGTTCCTCAGGAGGAATCGCACGACGGAGCTGTGTGTCCTGTCTCCGGATGGATTGTTGGACACGAGCAAGCAAATCCATGAAACTTTCGTGGGACATCCTGATATAATCTGTAAATTTCTCCGGGTTTGCCTGTAGCTCGCTGTAGAGGGTGTGGTATGCCCCACGGCTCTCCCGGAGTTCAACAATCGGATGTATCCACATACGCTGCCGTCTTCGCTGCCTCTCTCTCTTCCTTTGTTCATGGCAAGCAACTGCATACGCCTGAGCCATCGCGATGTCCAAATCCAAGTTGAAGTGAAAACTCTTCCAGCGCAGATCCATGGTCACGAGAAGAATCAAGCAAATGTGAAGAATACTGTAGACAGGGTCTATATATTAACATACCACACCCACAATGAAGTCCCATTGGTCTTGTGTGTTGTTGAATGGTTGTTTTTTCATTTTTGTGGGGTTTTTCCAAAATCTGTAAAAAAACGCAAACGCACAAAAAACGCATACAAACGCGCAAAAACGCTGCGTTTTTTTCCTGCATGCGCACAAAAATGCTTGAAAAAAACGCAGCGTTTGTATGCATTTGTATGCTTTTTTTAATGCGTTTTTTTGCGGGAAAAACGCGCTGCAAAAAAAAGCAAGTGTGAAACTAGCCTTAAAGACTATATTTCAATTATAACCTTGGTTGTTGCGTTTTTTGGCCTTTATTCAACTGTTACTTCTTTAGCATAAGCGCAGTGAAGTGTGTTTTATATGTAAGTTTGCTATATCATTCTTCAGGACTTGCACAGCGCCCGGTCTTCACTAGCAGCTATTGCAGTAGTTTTCTTAGGGGAGCGCCAGTGTGTAGAATTTATTGATATTCAAATCATAATTGTCATGGATTCTAGGAAAGTCATTTCAAAATGTTGAATTCAAAAACCATTAAATTGACTAATCTGACATTTTGGCCAGGCACTTGGGAAACACTTGGCTCGATGGTACACTTTTTGTGTGTCACTAGAAAGTGAAGACAGTATTCTTCAGAGTCTAATCTTAAGGCTGTATAGAAGGATTTTTTCATAGTAGCTTTTGAATGTTTTTTACCACTTATCTATTTTGATTTTGCACTTTTAATATCGCATGTAGGGCATACATAGTTCTTTATATCTTTAATTTCCGTTGAGGTGACTTTCACACAAGAATAGTGAAACCAATTCCGGCAGGTCACACATTGACGCTGAGAGGCTTTTTTCTCTGAAATGCGTGGTTTTCGTGAGCATATTTTCCAACTGCAGGAATCATTTAAACCTCCAAAGCCGATAGAAACAACAGCTATGCTTTCCATGGACAACGTGTAGTCTCTCAGCTTTTGTAACTTTTCAGTAACTGGTTGTTGTCTTCTTGGTAACACTTTACGTGGACATTGTGTTTTCTTCTGAATCAGAAACTGGTCATACTGGTCAGCAACCCACAGGCGTGTTTTTATTAAGAGACAATTCTGAGGTTGCTGTAACCTTCACAGTTTGCTAGTGCGAAAGCTGTGCAAATGACAAGCAGGCCACAATCGTATGTATTTCTTTGCACGTCTGTGTCAGGGACATTTAACGACTTCCAATCGACAGGAGTAACTGGTAAACTGTCAGCCAGGTAAATAGCAGCAGCTGTCCGAAAAAGGTTCAAGGATTCTTGGACTTGAGGTCTTCCATGGAGAGAGTCAAACACAAATACCAACTTCTTATTGAAATCTATTACACCTCGCTTCCAATGGAGCCCACGTGGCTCAGGCGATGTAATAAAAGGGATAGACAGAGCATCACCACTGAGAAATTCTGTGTTGTGATCTAATTGTACGACTCCATCATATCGCCCCAATGCGATTGATAATTATCTGGTTGCAGTGCACGTATCTCCAGCAGTGATAGCTGACTTACTACTGAACCAATAATTTCATCAGATATCCATTGTTTTGGCTGTAGGCACTCAACATTTGAAATGTCCACTTTTGTACTTTTGTTCCATGGATAATAATTGTTTTGAGGCTCCAGTATTGATTTGTTCCTTATTAGTGATGAATTTTTAAGGTCACTGGTTTCTTCTTTTCCTCCTGCAGCAGTAACATTGGATGTAGTAATTTTGGATCGGAGAGGTTTGTGCGGTGTACGTTCGTTTGTAGAATTAACATATTGATCTTCATATCCCGTGTGCGGTAGTCTGTCTGTTTCCTGTTTCGTGGCCTTATTTATTCTTGAAAGTAGTCTTGATTTTTGGCTTGTTGTAGGATGTCGGTAATAGGTGATTTTTTTCGTGGAGAGCTTCGTTTGTTCCATTTCTCTTGCGATAACACTTGGTCTTCTGAAGATTCACTTGAATGTTGTGCTTGTTGTTTTTTGCTCTTCTTAATGGTTGACAACTTTGCATTAAGTTTGTAAGATTTAATTCGATCTCTGATATTCGCTTGGAGCAGTCAAACAAAATCACCAACGTGGTACCTGAACCTTTTCTGAATTATATCATGCTTCAATATCTTAAACCAATTATCAACATGGCAGTTGCTTTCACGATTTAGTTTATCATCCGGTCTGATTGAATGATACAAGATCCCGGTCCACAGTGGAATGCAGGGTAGGTGATACTTGATAAAATAATCTGCAGCTTCAGGGCCATAAAGTGGGTTATTTGCTTTTGGACTATTGATGTTTTCAGAAACAAATTCCTCTTCATACTTCAGCTTGAGTGCTAAGAAGTGTCTTACAAATGGGGAAATCTTGGACAAGGGTTGCTTTAGCGTACTTTCCTCCAGTAATTCTGCGGGGGACTCTGTTTCGCTTGGTTGAAACTCATCCTAAAGACGAAACCCTAGTATATTCTGAATGTATGTGTGAGTTTCAGGTGTCTCGTATTTTGTTAAGCATATTGTACATATGTCTGAGAATATTTTTTCAATGGCAGGAAGGCTTGTACATTCTTGCATTTGTGCAAATGCATATTTCAACATATGTGTCACCTCTTTATGTATTAATGAACGGGACAAATGCTTTCATTGCATGGGCACAGAATATTGCAATTAACCTCTTAATGTCCAATGATGGACACAGTCCGTCATCAGACATCTCCCCTGCCTTGATGAGGGCTCCGGCACTGAGCACACATCAAAGCCGGGACATGTCAGCTGTTATGAACAGCTGACATGTGCCCGCAATAGGCGTGAGCAGAATCGCCATCTGCCCGTGCCTATTAACTAGTTAAATCCCGCTGTCAAAGCTGACAGCGGGCATTTAAATAGCATTTCCGGACGCCAGGCCGGAATTGACGTCATCGCCTACCCCGTCACGTGATCGGGGGTCGGCATCATGTTGCTTGGACAGTCAGAGGTCTCTATGAGACCTCTATGGTTGTTCCAGGCATATGGCTTTCAGCGCCACCCGGTGGAAGGCGCTGAAAGCACAGCAGTAAATCTGCTATATATGGGCGATCTGCTCGTCGCCCATATGTAGCAGAGCCAATCGGGTTGTGCATGCTTCTAGCCTCCTATGGAGGCTATTGAAGCATGCCAAAAGTTAAAAAAAATGTTTAAAAATAAAAAAAATTTAAAAAAACGTTCAAATCACCCCCCTTTCGCCCCAATCAAAATAAAACTAAAAAAAAGAACGCACATACACATATTAGGTATCGCCGCGTTTAGAATCGCCCGATCTATCAATAAAAAGCATTAACCCGATCGCTAAACGGCTTAGCGAGAAAAAAATTAAAAACGCCAGAATTACGTTTTTTTGGTCACCAAGACATTGCATGAAACTGCAATAACGGGCGATCAAAAGAACGTATCTGCACAAAAGTGGTATCATTAAAAATGTCAGCCCGGCGCGGAAAAAATAAGCCCACACCCAACCCCAGATCATGAAAAATGGAGACGCTACGGGTCTCGGAAAATTGCGCAATTTTTTACATTTTTTTTAGCAAACTTTGGAATTTTTTTTCACCACTTAGATAAAAGAGGACATAGACATGTTTGGTGTCTATGAACTCGTAATGACCTGGAGAATCATAATGGCCAGGCAGATTTAGCATATAGTGAACCTAGCAAAAAAGCCAAGCAAAAAACAAGTGTGGGATTGCAGTTTTTTTGCAATTTCACTGCACTTGGAATTTTTTTCCTGTTTTCGAGTAGACAACATGGTAGAACCAATGGTGTTGTTTAAAAGTACAACTCATCCCGCAAAAAATAAGCCCTCACATGGCCATATAGGCGGAAAAATAAAAAAGCTATGGCTCTGGAAAGAAGGGGAGGGAAAAATGAAAATGAAAAACCAAAAATACCCCTGGTCGTTAAGGGGTTAAACATGTCTGTGGGTTCCAACATTTCTGCTTTGTTATGATTTGCCAACATAACTCTAAGTACTCAGAAATAGACATTTGGTTAAATGACACATTTATAGATTGTAGAAGGGCCCAGCTATGATCAGTAACCACACGAAACGGTGACAAATTCAAGCAGGTGCTATGCATGTGCCTTTTTAAGTAACTCAACAGGAAGCACACAACAGGCACATTGTGTTCATCTGCCAAACTCTGCTCATGGTAAAGGTGGCTGACCCTTCTTGGGATGTTCAAGCACTGCAGCATAATGCAGCATTTTCTTCTCACGGTGTACATTCTTTGTAAGCGAACCTGTGGCATCACAGTATAAAGCACGCTCATGGAAGTTTGCGTAATCCTTGAAGAGCCGAGTTTGCCGTTCACTGTGGAGTGCTAACATGAATGGATTACCTGGCTTCAGCTGAATGCACCCACTGAGTTTGGCTTTTGTTGGTATATAGTCTGGAGGCTTCAGTGTCTTCAAGTTAGAGGAAAGTCTCCGCTTTAATTTTGCTTCATATGCTGCTTGTGGAAACACATGACGATTCTTAATGTCTGGTATATTGCCAGCTTCAGTTTACACGTCATTTCCTTTATGCTCATGGTCGTGGTAAGTTTGGCTACTACCAACTAGTGTAGCGCATTGTGCGGCTTCTTCTCTCTTAGACTTTGCCAAGTTCCGAGACTGAACATCTGAATCTGTTCGTTAACTGGAATGTGTGCACTATTTATTTGCAATAACAGACACTTTCAGTGGAAAGAGATTAGGTTCTTGGTCCATACGAAAATGGAAGTGTGAGCAATCATTAACTTTGCAGCATGCTTTAACATTTAGATATGGGGCCCTTCGCTTTCGGGATCCTGTTTTCTTGATCTGGTTGTAATAAAATTTCAATGCACACTGTGGCCGAAACTCTCTCACTTTAACATAAAACATGTTGCACCAGTCTCCAATCAACCGCTTCCCATTTTTTGGTCTAATGTTCTCCTACTCACATTCACTTAGTAGAAAAGTAAAGTTTTCTGTGCTATGGGCTTCAATGGTTTTACTGGTTTTTTTCGGGGTTTCTTCCACCTTCACGTAGACACTGCCATTCCATGATGATGATGATGATGACAGTCTCTCGTTTTTCCGTGATCAGCATGGAATTTTCTTCCTGAGTAATTAGCATGGATTCAGATGAAACATTGTCTTTAGCTGTTGGGGTCTTTTTATAGCATGAATTTTCTTCTTTACTAGAGAATGAGCATGATGCTACAGTAGGATGCATCCTTTTGTGATGGTGAATTGCATAGACACTCTGAACTTGATCAGAGGTTGGTGTTGAATGTACAAAACGAAGCTTGCAATCTTTTGTTACATCCTGATTTCCTGTGTCAGAAGATGAGTGTCCATCAGCTTTACTTCTATTTTGGAAAACTGGATTTGACAAATCACTCTCATTGGATGATGTTTCAGGGAGGACATTAGAACTTCTTTTCCTTTGAGGGAAACCATGATATGAAGGACCTTCTTTCAAAGCAGAGGACACAGTAGATTGAACATAAGGCTTGACATTAGTTGATGCTGAGGACCCTGCATCTTCAGTTGCTGAAGGGTCATAAATGCTGCTCTCGTCACTTACCGCAGTATTACTTAGTGACGTTTCTGAATCACTGTTGTGCAGTGCTTCAGGAAAACCACGAATGGCTATCAGGATTACTAGGTGTTAGACATTTTTCATACAACAGCACACAGCAGTTCTTCTGGATACTTTCCTCATAGTTTGTAATTTGATAGCATTTAACAGAAGCATCATCTAACACATTGATTTCATGTTGTTTGTCGAAAACCACAGTTATGTAATGGCCTCAAGCTGATGTGCCATAACGAAATATAGCACCAACAGGCTGGTTTCACATTAGCGCTTTTGTGCGCAGCGCATCGTGCGCACCCGTGCGCATGCGCACTGCGCACCTATGTTTAACATGACGTGTGCATGGTCTTGCGCACACTTGCGCTTTCGTGCGCATGCGTTTTTTTGTCTTTCACGCCAGGCGCGCCAGACGCAACATGTTGCATTTTTTGGTCCACCCTGTCTCGTCAAAAAAACGCATGCGCACGGAATGCGCAAAAACAACACATTGAAGTCTATGGGAACGCATGCGTGCGCATGGTCTTGCGCACGCTTGCATTTTTTTGGGGCATGCGTTTTTGAGGTAAACAAGTCTGGAATGTGGTCTAGACAATGGAAAATATGTCACACCTAAAAACGCATTCGCATAAAAACGCAAACGCATGCAAAAACGCATGTAAAACGCAAGCAACGCTGCATTTTTTGACGCATCAGCATACGCATGACGCTAAAAAAAGCGCGTTTGTTTTGTGTTTTTCTTTGCGTTTTTTATGCGCATGATGCGCTGCGTAAAAAAATGCTAATGTGAAACTAGCCTAACTGAGTTCCATGTCCTGGTCAGCTCCTGTGCTGCTTAACGACAAAACATGGTCAATGAAGACAGTGGATTCATTCCTTTGTTGTGAAGATCCCACATTTCTGGCTACCTGCATCAGAAGGTTTTCCGGTGGATTACGAAACTTCTCTGTGATCCTACTGAGGCATCTCTTATGGCAGCCAAGACATATCCATTGAGAAATCATTTCATCCTTTACTGAATCCTGCAATAACTGTGGTACAGACGTCTGTGTATTTCCTGGGTTCAGAATGATGCATGCGGTTCTTTCTGGAATGCTCCCACACAAACCACACAATGAACATTTGTACATTTCTGTATTTCTGCTTCATGACACGTTCCTTCCAAAAGACAATGGAGTGCAACAGACAAGGCTTCACACGGATCATTTTGTGTGCCGTCAACAAAATGACAAGCAGAGCTAACATCTTTGAGAAACTTTCCAGGTGAACTGTTCCAGTGTGATCACCCATCCTCAGATGGGAGAGGAAGTTACGCGCATGTAAGTACAACGAATTTCCACAAAACGTACTCGTTATTTCTCAATCCAAGCACACTTTCACAATGTTGCTCCTAGCTAATAACTGCATAGTTGCATTAACCCAACATGTATTTCCAAGGTTTTGAAGGCCACAAAAAGCTGGTTTATCTTTCACGGCGCATGACATATCATTAGATAAACTTTTAAACTCATCTGTCAAAAGTAGGTTGGTAAACTCTTTCTTAACAAGGAAACTTTGGCTGAAGCAAGTTCTTTTTTACCAGTTGGCCAGATTTCCCATGACTTACTTTCTGTCTAATTTCTGGGTGAGATTTCCAACATTTATAGCACTTTAATCGATTCTTTTTGTTACCACTCTGATATAATTTTGCCAGAACATGGTTCCAAGCTGATGCTTCACCGGAATGATCTAAATCCATCACTGAAAGTGTGGGAATTCCTTCAAGCAAACTTACCACTGCTTCAACACACTGGCGTAGCGTGGGGGGGGCGGGGGGGGCGGTCCGCCCCAGGCGGCATGTGTGTGGGGGCGGCGCGGCAGCAGCAATTCCACCCTGCAGTGCAGTGCAGCGGCGGGCAGGGAGCGATGCGATCACGGCAGCTCCGCTGCCTGCAAGAGTGAATAGCAGGAGCGGAGCGGCAATGGTCCGTCCTGCTTCCTGCCCGGAGGCCGCGCTTCCTGTTTCACACAGAGGAGCGCCGCTGAGTGACGTCATCATTCAGCGGCCGCTGCTGTGTGAGGGAGGAAGCGCGGGCGATGCTGCGGACAGGTGAGAGGAGAGAGGTGGTGTCTTGTGTGTATGTATGTATGTATGTCTGTGTGTGTGTGTGTGTCTGTGTGTATGATGGAGCAGGCAATGATGGGAGTGATGGTCTAGAAGGCAATGATGGGGTGATGGAGCAGACAATGATGGGGTGATGGAGCAGGCAATGATGGGGTGATGGAGCAGGCAATGATGGGGTGATGGAGCAGACAATGATGGGGTGATGGAGCAGGCAATGATGGGGTGATGGAGCAGGCAGTGATGGAGCAGGCAATGATGGGGGTGATGGAGCAGGCAATGATGGGAGTGATGGGGAGAAGGCACAGTGATGGGGTGATGGAGAAGGCAGTGATGGGGAGAAGACAATGATGGGGTGATGGTCGAGAGGGCAATGATGGGGTGGTGGGTGAGAATGCAATGATGGTGGTGGTGGAAAGGGCAATAAATGGGGGTGGTGGAGGAGGAGGAAATGATGGAGGTGGTGGAATGGGCAATGATGGGAGTGGTGGGGGAGAAAGCAAAGATAGTGGTGGAGAAGAAAATGATGGAGGTGGGGGAGAGGACAATAATGGGATGCGAGGGGAGGAGGACAATGAGGGGTGTGGGGGATTGGGATGGGAGGAAGGGGGACTTATAATGGCCTTAGGAACAGGGGGAGGTGGAGGAAGACATTATCGTTTATTATGTCTAACACAGTCCCTTAGTATATAGTGTACTCACTAATTCTGTATAACACCATCCTTAGTTACATAGTTTCCTCTTTTATTATGTATAACACCGCCCCTTATTACCTACCATCCTCTCTAGTTATATATGGTGCCGTCCCTTATTATATAGCTTCCTCTGCTGTTATGTATAGTGCTGTCTCTTACATAGTGTATTTTTGTTATTTTTGTTATTCACAGCGCCCTCTTTTATTACATGGTCCCCTCTCTTGTTAGATATAAAATGACTGCTGATCGAGGAGCCGGTGACCAGACGACCAGTCCATCAGCTCCTCCATTAGAAAGGAAGCTTTCCCATGCTCCATCAGCCATCATTGCATTATACAGCTAACAAGACAGGACGGTATGTAATAAAAAACAGGGCTCTATATAATCCAATATGTAAGGGACAGAACTGTACATAACAAGAGAAGGCACTGTGTATGGGACAGTAATATACATAATAAAGGAGACTATGTAATATATACCTGTATGTGTGTGTGTGGCTATATAATATCAATAATCTATCTATCTATATATATATATACACACACACACGTAGCTTTGACGCCATAAAAGGAGGGGGGCCCGGACACATTTCTTGCACAGGGACCCCAAGCTGTCAGTGTCCGCCCCCTGTCCGCCAAAATAATTTGTACTCTCTGGTTTTTTTTCTGTCACATTATTAAAAATTATTATTAAAAAAAGCCATTAGGTCTTCATCCAGCATCATCAAGCTAATACATACATATATATAGAGAACTGCAAGAAGTTGAAAGTCTAGAAATTTAGAAATAATAGCAGAGTTAGTAGCAGACTAAAAATTAGATCTTTGAGTGTAGTGTGGGCTCTTCGGATGCTTCCGAATTATCAACGACCAAAGGGGCGGCAAATTTTTCGACCGCCCCGGGCGCCACAAACAGTTGCTACGCCACTGCTTCAACAATTTTCTCAGCACTGGGTGTAGCGGGCTGAAATGGAGTGTTGGTTTTCTTATACCAGACTGTTTTACTGCTGAGGGCAGGCTCGAACTATTGCAAGAATAAGACGATGACAGTGGGATATTATTAATAAATGGAATCTTTTGACTCTCGTGCATTTTAATTTGTAAACTGGAACTTGTACTTCACAGTTAGGAAAATAGAAATACTATAGACTATAGAAACACAGTAAGCATTAAATGTAATTCACCCTTCAGTATGATGACACCTGACTTGTCATTGCGTAATTGATGGATTGTTTCAAGCAACACACAGAGGAAGGTAAATGCTCAAAAATCAGGAGGCACTATCTTTATTTCAATAAAAAAATGGTTCCAAAAGATTTTGAGTCTAATTTTAATTATGGTAACTTAAAATTATTTTATGTACTGAATAGGGATGAGCGAGTAGTGAAGTATTCGGACTCGCTTTTCTCGTACCGAGTATACCCTAATACTCGGGTATTCGGTACGAGTAGCGAGTCCAATGATAGTCAATGGAAAATGCGAGTAATTGTCTGCTGGACCCTACAAAGTGGTCTGGGGGCTGAGGGAAAGGCTAAAAAAAGGCTAAAAAATGTGTAAATGTTAAAAAAATGTATGCTGTAAACAAATGTTTATAACATGGGGGCTCCTGGTCAGGGGCTGCACGAGTGGTTTTACACCACTGCTTCACTAGAATGTACAAACACTATTTGAAGTCCTGTGGTTTGTGCCGGCAGAGCGGGACTCGTACACCAATTACACAGTGCCATTGATATATCAGAAGTGCCGTAAGAGCGAGTGATAATGGAGGCAATCTTCTGACAGCTAAGTGTGTAAGTGGTGTAAGGAGAGCAATCTGCCCTAGCGGCTGTGTGATGATTAACGCAGGAAGAAGCCACCCATCATCATCATCATCACAAGGGATTCACAATTATAAAGCTTGGACTACTGTCCTTGTTGTTCCACTGCCACTGCCCAATGTGTAGGCATAGACATAGTGTCTTCACAACATTAGCCCTAGGGGCTGTATCATGGTTGATGCAGGAAGGAGGCCTCAAGAACCAGACAATTATGAAAGTAGCCCCCCAGCTATGTTCCCCTCTGCGATCTGTGTCCTCCAGCTATGTGTCCTCCAGTGATTTCTGTGCCCCACTGTCTTCGTGCCACCCCCAGTGAACTTTGTGCTCCACCTGTGATCTTTGTGCTCCACCTGTGATCTTTGTGCTCCACCTGTGATCTTTGTGCTCCCCCTGTGATCTTTGTGCTCCCCCTGTGATTTCTGTGCTCCCCCTGTGATCTCTGTGCCCCCCTGTGATCTCTGTGATATATATATATATATATATATATATATATAAACTCCGATAAGTTGTGAAAAAAGGGGCAGACTTTTTTTGGCCTCTATGGAACATTTTGCATCCATAACATAACCTTTCTCTGCTGTGGAACTAAAATGTTGCCACATGGGCTAATAGAGTCCTCCCGTCCCCAGATTGCTCAACACTTGCGATGCTTACCTCTTCCCACTCCTCCGCTGCCGCATCTTCTGACTGCAATGTTTCAGGCCAGAGGGTGCAGTGACATCACGTCCATGCACTCTCTGCCTGAACAGTCACAGTGCAGACAGCCGGAAGACGCCAACACAAGAGCAGAGCAGCGGTCAGCGAGGAGAGGTGAGGATTTCAGATTGTTTTTAAATGTTTTGAGCAATATATGGGGCCCATCATATACTGGAGCATCATATGGGGACCATTATATATGGATCATTATATGGGGCCCATTTTGTTTGGAGTTTGGTGCAATATGTGGGGCCCATCATATACTGTATGTAGCATTATATGGGGCCCATTCTGTTTGGAGTTTGGTGCAATATGTGGGGCCCATCATATACTGTATGTAGCATTATATGGGGCCCATTCTGTTTGGAGTTTGTAGCATTATAGGGGGCCATCATATTCGGTATGGAGCATTATATGAGGCCCATTCTGTATGAAGCAAGGTATGGGGCTCATTATACTTTTGGGAGCAATATATGGGGCTCATTATACTGTATGGAGCACTATGTGGTACCTATAATACTGTATGGAGCAATATATGGGGCTCATTATACTGTATGGAGCAATATATGGGGCTCATTATTCTGTATGGAGCAATATATGGGGCTCATTATTCTGTATGGAGCAATATATGGGACATGTTATTCTGTATGGAGCACTATGTGGTGCCCATAATAGTGTATAGAGGACTATACTGACTGATTTATGACCTATTATAGAATGTACAATAGTTATCACTCATGTAATATAAGAAGTGAAATCTTTGGCATTGTATACCTATATTTCTCTGCTGTATCTGTGCATTATGATTTGTGGTATGTGTTATTTCAATATTACTATGGCCAAATAAAAATAAAATATTGGAAAGCGGTTTAAATACATAATCCCAAGTAATCCCCTCTCCTCTGGACAGGGGATAACTTTCAAATTGCTGGAGATCCGACTGCTGGGACCCCTATGTTCCCGAAAATCAGCGCTCTGTAGAGCAACGTGTAAATGCAGCCGTGGTCAATCATACGCACTGTGGCGTCATTCACATGTGGCTCATCAAATATCTCCTTTAAGGAGAGTGAGGGGCATGACAAAGTAAAGTAAAATTCACTGATCGGGGTGAGGAGTGTTATAGTTTGTGGGCTGGTGGGATTTGCGTGGCAGGGCTGCTTTATTGTCCCAGTCCGGCCCTGATAGATAGATAGATATGGGATAGATAGATAGAAGGATAGATAGATATGGGATAGATAGATACAGGATAGAAAGATAGATAGATAGATATGGGATAAATAGATAGATAGATACATACATAGATATATCTATAGATATTTCCATAGATATGTGTATAGATATGTGTATAGATATTTCGATAGATATATCCATAGATATTCCTATAGATATATCCATAGATATTTCCATAGATATGTGTATAGAGATATCCATAGATATAACCATGGCTATTAAAGAACAATATGTTTCATTTAAAAAAAATGGTGTGGGCTCCCATGCAATTTTCTGCACCAGAGGAAAGCCGACTGCTGGGGGCCAATATTTGTAGCCTTGGAAAGGGGTAATACCCATGGCCCCTTCCCAGGGTATGAATATCAGCCCGCAGCTGTCTGCATAGCCTTTACTGGCTATTAAAATAGGGGGACCCCCAAAAAAATGACGTGGGGTCCCCCTATATTTTATAGCCAGAAAGGCTATGCAGACAGCTGCGGGCTGATATCATAGCCTAGGAAAGGGCCATGGATATTGCCCCCCCAGCTACAAATACCAGCCTGCAGTCGCCCCAGAAATGGAGCATCTATAAGATACGCCACTCTGGCACTTAGCTCCTCTCTTCCCAGTCCTGTGTAGCAGTGGGATATGGGGTAATAAGGGGTTAATGTCACCTTGGTATTGGAAGGTGACATTAACTCCGGTTAATAATGGAGAGGTCGTCGATAAGACACCTATCCAATATTAATCTTATAGTAATAAGGGGTTAAAAAACCCACCCACATAAGAATAAAGTATTTTCATGAAATAAAACACGACACGGTTTTCATATTTTTATTTCACGCCCAGATCCAAGCGACGCCCTCGATCTCTTGTAATAAAAAGTAAAAAAATAAATAAACCGCATACTCCCTGTCCGACACAGTCCAATTGAAAACGAGTGTCCCACGACGATCTCCCCTATAGAACAGTGACATCAGGTGATGTGACCGCTCTATAGGGCCTCCCAGTGATGAACTGACAGGAGACAATGGCTCCTGCAGTGCATCACTGAGGTTACCTGAGTTCAGAGTCTCGCTTTACAGCAATGCTGCGTGGGAATTAGGGTTACGGGACCTCTTTCCCGGCGGCGGAGGGATCCTCTGCCTGTCATTTCATCGTGGAGCCCCTGGAGAGTGGTCACATCAGCTGACGTGGCTGGTCTCCATGGGAGATCGTCGTGGGACCCTCGTTATTATCTGGACTACGGCGGAGAGGTCATGGACAATGACAACGACAGACACAACACTTAATTTTTCCATTACCAAGCTAAGCAGGTGACTTTTATTCTTATGACGTGCTCAGTGTGCCACAGGTGTGTGATATTCTAATGTAAGTGTATGGAATGTTTATTTCAGTGCTCAGTGCGCCACATTAGGGTTAGAATTTCAATGTAAGTGCGTGTAATGTTATTACATCACCTTTACAATGGACAACATTCCCGATCACAAAGACTAGAAACAGGACAACAGACCACACATATCTTCAGGCCTGAGCCAACTAGAACGCTGGTCATACAACCCTGATGCCAGACAGCTACCCAAATGCACGCCCTGCAACAGCGAGCATGCACGCTGTAACAAGCGCCACCCTGTTAGTCCAGCGATGGCATAGACTCAACCACTGAGACACACTAAAGTCTCTCATCTGCCTTGTAAAAGTCTTAATGTGACTATGGCTGTGTAAAATAATGCATATCCTGTAAAATACTCAGGACTAGTTACCAGATAAAAATATAGTGGTTTATTTGCTTACTTCCATCAAAGAAAGGTTATTACAGAAAAACAGGTGAATAAAAATAGGTGAAAGAGAAATTGTCCATTAGATCATGCTCTGAGATCCCAAATGGCAAAAGCAACATGTATTCTTCTTCTCTCCGAGATCCTGAATAGCAAATGGCTGCTGTGTCTCAGTTCGGCTTCTCACATCCCCGTCCAGCTGTTATGTCATGTCATCTTGCGTCTGTCTCTCATGATGGTGAGGGAAGAAGAGGAGCGACCTCTACAGTTAGCCATGAATTATATACGTCTCCTAAAGCACGTGGTCTCTACATATATGGAGCTGTCTTTCTACCATGAGCCAAGCTTAAAAATAGCCTATGTCATGTAAGCTAAAGCATTCTACAGAACTGGGTCTTATAAGAAATTAACGGATTATTAATATTTAACAATTCCCCCTTTTGAGGGAGACAGACATTAATTGGAACCCTCAAATATAACGATCTTTTTTCTTCTTTTCTTCTTCTTTGACAAAATAATTTAATATCAATAATAATAATAATAATAATAATAATATTAGATTACCGTTATAAGTACTCAATGACATAATTGATGTGAATTCATGTTATGGTAAGCCGTGAACAATATTCATATAAAATATGTATAATTATACTTCCCTAAGTCTAAATTGAAGCATCTCAGGTCCAGTCATCATCATCTGATGTCATCTGGTCTTCATTTTGATGTCTTCTGTCTTCTTCTTGGTTCTTTTAAAAATACAGTTTTCTTATAGCATATAGATGTGTTGTGTATCAAATCAAAGTCCATAATTTCAAATGTTAATACGAAACAAAGTCTATAGATGAAATGCAGCTTTAATATCTGTGCAGTGTCATCTTTAAAAACCTGGGCTTACATTGGCTCGCCTTGGATATTCTGGAATCCTCCATCGGTACTGGTCTTTGAACAGGTGTGACGTCTTTGGTCAGCAAAGCAAGGGTTAAAATGACTCTTCCTTGCTAAACATAGCACCATAACCAGTCCTTGTCCTAATGCACAGGACATATGTCAGGGTTGGGGTTTTCCTGACAATTACCTTATTGTTCACCAGCCTTCATCGAAGCTTTTCAGGTGATTGAAAACCTCTGGAACTTGATAAGAACGTGATAACACCGTTCATCTCAGCATCATAGGATCATCGTCCTCTGGTTGTCAGGTTAGACACTTTAATTGTGACTGTCAGTGGTGGATACTGCACTTGTGACTGTCAGTGGTGGATACTGCATTTGTAATTAACACAGTCTATTACTCAGTAATCACAGCTTTGTTACCTTCTGGGACTTCTGGATCGCGGCATTCTTCTTCTTGCAACTGATAAAAATCAATGAAGTTTAGAAATGTGAAAAGTCTTTATTAACATAATTTCAGTATCTTGCTTGAAGTCTTCATTCCCTATTCTATACCAAATCTGGTAATTTCCCTATCCCATAATATCACAGCGTACCATAGCAATCAGTAATATCCATATAATTATTATCAGAATTTGTACTGTATATGGATTTCAATATTTGAAATAATAAACCAATAATAAGTGATAATACATTATTATCCATTTTTTTCATGTGATAGAACATTTTTTTATGTCATAGGTGTAATTACCTTTTTCAACCCATAGGTGTCACTGTGTTTTATGTAACCAGTGTTTTCATCTTTATTAATAAGGAATATATTTATTATACTAATAATATGTAGGAATGTATAGCCATGAACCAAAATAAAAATATATGAGTGAGCGAATGAATGAATAAAAGAATTGTTGCATATAACTCAGAAGTGAAACATTTTCTTAGTAATAGAACCATATAATTGCTATATTTAATGAAGCAATATTCTCAGTAGATATTACTTTACTAAATATTGGTGAAAGAATTAAAAATAATGAAAAATAAGAATAAAAATAAAAATAAGAATAAGGCCTTTATGTTGATGCAGAGTAGTTATGTCTTCAGTAACATATACCCTTAATATTTCCATGATCTGGATTATTTCATAATTGTCATAAACTTGTGTTAACAAAATATTCAAATTATGCAACTTTGCATGTAATTCCTCTTAGTGTAAAGAAATGACTCTTTATAATACTTGTTATTATACCCAATACTTATACCATTGTACCTTATTAATATTTTTTTTTTTCCTATTAAAATGTGTGAAGAAGAGGTATTAATCAAATGTGATTATGTAGTCAGGATAAAAAACATATTTCCCCCTTAATACCAAAAAATATTGTTTCATGAAATAATTCATTTATCAAAACCAAAATTAAAAATAATTAATGTATAAATTATGTGAATTTATACTTGCTTATACCATTATTTGTCTGAAGATGTGTAACCATCAAAATTAATTTGAATATCATAAAATTATCCTTTGGAAAAATTAATTCAAATGTAGTTTAAGATTAACACACTTGGACAGAGAAGGAAGGTCCACTATTCCCAGATGCAGCTGGTGAATACCAGGCTCTGTGCTGGTGCCTGTTTAAAAGAGCTAAAGCTGATAAGGAAAGAATAGATTTTCTTCCTAAACTATTTTCTATTTTGTTGTGCGATTGCACTTATCCACAATTAACTAAATCAAGAAATAATAACTACTATAGAAATATAGAAATATATGTTTGTATAGATAATATTTCATTATGTATCTTAATATTCTAATAATTTCCTAAAGATAAAAGCTTTGGGGTTTTTTTTTTTTTTCTCTTTCTCTCATGCATTCAGGATCCTGAGGTCTCACAAACGTATCACATTACTCGCTCAGCAGCTGCTCATACACTCAGTCACTGTCACTCAGAGTCACATATTAAGTTTCACATATGAAAGTGTGATGAATACACGTATTTTAACCCAAATTATCCTAATTATCAATGCATTGTAAACTATTTCAATTTAGTCTCTTAATATTTCTTTGAATATTCCCCAAATACACATGACATAAATATATGTATAGCTATACTTGACATTTAGGCCTGGAAAAAAAATTCCATTGCTTTGCAAAAGTTGAGACCCCCTTTAAAATTCTTTTCCTAAGGAACAGGGACATAGTATACTGGTATACTTGTATTATTAGAACAAGGTTCAAATTCCCCTGCTGTGGTTGTCATTCAAACCATGCAGTAAAAAAGCACACACCCAGAACATTTTAAAAAGCAATTAGTTATTTCCTTTTAAGGGTTAGATATATAAAATCATGCAATATTGCAACTTCCTGTGTAAATAAAGGCATAAATCCTTGGAAGAGAATTTTTCTCGATTAAGTCCTGCTTTGAAATGAAAATTCTAAGGAAACATAAAAAAATAAGGTTAATATCATATTCATATTCTAAATATTATTACTGATGTAGATTTTAGTTTTCATTAAAAAATACAGTTCTACTATTTCTACTTCTACAAACACTCTATATATATACTGTATGACTATGTATATATCCACAAACCATAAAACTACAAGATTATACTCTATAACTCACTAATTGTATAACACTGTTACACAATATATATTACTTTTTTCCTAGCCAATTCCTACACCCATACTTATTTCTCTGCAAAAAATATCCTGAAAGGTTCTTGCCATTTTAAAGCTGATAGATTCTTGGAGCAGAGTATTCAGTTTACAGGCCATGCTGTCACTCACCACCTGTTTCTGTCTGTTAAATTCGGCCATCTTTGTTACAGAAAGAAAATCAGAACTCATCATTTTTCTTAATTCAATTTGTGTCTTTTCGGTGTTCTTTTGCATCATTCCATATGGCTTATAACAAACATGTGATCTCCTTTGTACTTCATATATTTGGGGAAAACTCATTTTAGAAGGTTTTGCTAATACAGGCTTCTGATAAGATTTTACTCTGCCTGTCTTTCCAAAATTAGCACAATTTACTTTCCTTTCACGATTCTCGTGTTTCCTGGCAAAATCAAGAAATTGCGCACATTCAAACAAAGAATCTTTTTGTGACGCAATAACACGAGATGCAGGATTTAGAAACCAAAATTTGCTTACAAAACTCCTTATGAGGGACGGTGTTTTGACATTCTCACTCAGCATTTTGTACAAACGTTCATATATGGACATGAACGTAAAAATACATTCCTTCCGACCAATCCTTAATTTTTGAAGAATATCAATATCTGGATGATTTTCATTTGATGAACAAAAAATGAGAATTTTTAATCTGTCCTTATCAGTTAAATTCTCATGTGTCTCACCAGATAACTTTAAAGACAATCTCCTAGCAAAATTTACAGGGATCCACATTTTGAACAACTGATTCTTCTCCTCGTTAGATAAATCAAAGTTATCAGTACAACTTTCAAAGATCTCAGAGTTTCTATAAACATCTATTTTGTTGTCATAAGCAGGAATTATTTGGCATATTTTTATCAAATTCTTCCTCACGCTACTTCGGATTTGGGCCTGTGAGTCTTCTATTTTTAGTGGTACGTCTTTCCCTTGTACGTCCTCTACGTCAGTTCTGAAGTCTCCTCCTACGTCTCCATCTTGTTCCACGTCTGCAAGGTCACCTTCAATAGCTGCTACTACTTGTAACTGTTTCTCCACATTACAGTGAATCTCGGGAATATCACTATCCTCTACACAATCATTTTTAGATTTCTCTGACACAGATCTATGAAATATATCTACCATCTGTAGAATATTTTTTAATCTCTCTCTTTCTCTATTGAAAAACTTAGAATCTAACCTCTGATTCTCGAGTTCAGACTCGGCATATAAACTTAACCATAAAACTTCTGAATTAGAATTGTCTACAGACTTAAATTTCAATTTACTCTGCTTAGCAAGACAATTAATGACATCCATTTCTCTTACCTTGAAATGTCTCAGCTCCTTTGATGGACAACGCTGGGTTCCTGTCTTCACACGTCTGGCTTACGTCTGGTACTTTTGGCACTTGTAGTACTTCTCAATCTATCTGGTACTTCTTACTTCTAGGTTCTATGTGATTCTTGTAAGTAGTGGAATTCCCGATAACTTGCACATATGATTTGACGTTAGCAAAGTCCAATCCCCCGTGTGTGCAAGTTGAGGGAAATCCGCAAAAAAGTACAAAAATTCAGATCTGGCTGGCTCTCCAATGTAAAATAATGCATATCCTGTAAAATACTCAGGACTAGTTACCAGATAAAAATATAGTGGTTTATTTGCTTACTTCCATCAAAGAAAGGTTATTACAGAAAAACAGGTGAATAAAAATAGGTGAAAGAGAAATTGTCCATTAGATCATGCTCTGAGATCCCAAATGGCAAAAGCAACATGTATCCTTCTTCTCTCCGAGATCCTGAATAGCAAATGGCTGCTGTGTCTCAGTTCGGCTTCTCACATCCCCGTCCAGCTGTTATGTCATGTCATCTTGCGTCTGTCTCTCATGATGGTGAGGGAAGAAGAGAGCCCCCTCTACAGTTAGCCATGAATTATATACGTCTCCTAAAGCACGTGGTCTCTACATATATGGAGCTGTCTTTCTACCATGAGCCAAGCTTAAAAATAGCCTATGTCATGTAAGCTAAAGCATTCTACAGAACTGGGTCTTATAAGAAATTAACGGATTATTAATATTTAACAGGCTGCTCTTCATCACACCATTCCTAAGCCGGCGGCCCACAGATCCCAGTTCTCCCCTGTACATAGAATGCAGGAAGGTTACACTTTCCACAGTGACACAACTCACTATAGCTGCATTTCATAGATATCACAAGGTTTGGTGACAACTAACATTTATGTCTAATTATCATCGTTTACTAAATCAACAGCCTGGATCCGGTGCATAAACCGTAATCATCCACAGATTATGAATGATTGTCAGTGACATGACTATAACAAGCATTTATAATATGTAAACGCTCTAATATTATTATCACTTGATGAATGTCCCCCAGTCTGTGCCTGTAAAACATGGAGCCTGAATATCCATGTGACGCACGACTTCCTGGCACACCGGATGACGAGATGACACTTGGCGACAATATCTGTCCATACACTGGAACAGCTTCGTATTCAGACATTTTATAGCAAGACCCCCAATATCTAACCTATTCGAGATATCAGTACACAAACATTCAAAAATTGTGCAATCAGCAAGTAAAGGGTTTAGTAAAATGTTCAGGCTGATCTCATCATCTCCTTTTATTCTTAATCATATTAAAGGGAACCTGTCACCCCCCCTAGGTGTTTTTAACTGAAAGACCCTCCTTGTGCGGCACTAATGCTGCATTCTCTTTTAGTTGGGTCCCTTCCACCGCAGAAAGAATCATTTTTATAATTTGTCCCTCATACCTCTAGTTTGTCCGGGGTGCAGGTCTTTCCCCCCGGACACAGACGCCTCACAGCCATCAGTCATTTTCTCCATTCTTCTGGGCGCCACCTCCTCCGCGTTCAGTTATTTACCCGGCGCCTGCTCTATAATCTTGTTTCTTGTTTCCTGCCCGTCCACTGACATCACATGATGTCTTCCTTCTCGCGCCTGCGTGGAGGCACGGCCCGAGATCCCGTCCCAGTCTCTTATTTATTCACACTGCGGGGTGGGATCTCGGGCCACGGGTCCACGCAGGTGCGAGAAGGAAGACATCATGTGATGTCAGTGGACGGTCAGCGCTAACTGCACATGCACAAGAAACAAGATTACAGCGCAGGCACCAGGTAAATAACTGAATACTGAGGAGGCGGCGCCCAGAAGAAAGGAGGAAATGACTGATGGCTGTGAGAGTTGATAATTTTTTTGCCAAATATTAGTCAGGACATTGAGCTGTTCATTTTGTGGACTAGTGGTCCAGGGCACCCTGATCCAAATAAAATTTATATACAGTTGGTGCACCATAAATTAAAATCTAATAGCTAAAGACGAACTGCAGACTAACTTGAAGCTGGTCTCCACTCCGTACACCTCGTACACATGTGGCTCCGCAACATACACCTCGTACACACACGTTTCCACACAGTACACCTCGCATACACAAGGTTCCGCTCCATACACCTCATACACACACGGCTCTGCTCTATACACCTCGTACACACACGGCTCTGCTCCGTACACCTCGTACACACACGACTCCCCTCCGTACACCTCGTACACACACGGCTCCGCACCGTACACCTCGTACACACACGGCTCCGCTCCGCACACCTCGTACACACACGGCTCCGCTCCGCACACCTCGCACACACACGGCTCCGCTCTGTACACCTCGTACACACACGGCTCCGCTCCGTACACCTCGTACACACACGTTTCCGCTCCGTACACCTCGTGTACACACAGCTCCACTCCGTACACCTTGTACACACATGGCTCCACTCCGTACACCTCGTACACACACGGCTCCGCGCCGTACACCTCGTACACATACGGTTCCGCAACGTACACCTCGTACACACATGGCTCCACTCCGTACACCTCGTACACACAGGGCTCTGCTCGGTACACCTCCTATACCCGCGGCTACACTCTGTACACACACAGCTCCTCTCCGTACACCTCGTACACACATGGCTCCACTCCTTACACCTCGTACACACATGGCTCCGCTCCTTACACCTCGTATACACACGGCTCCACTCTGTACACACATGGCTCCGCTCCGTACACCTCGTACACACACGGCTCTGCTCCGTACACCTCGTACACACACGGCTCTGCTTCGTACACCTCGTACACACAGCTCCGCTCAGTACAACTTGTAGACACACGGCTCCACTCTGTACACACATGGCTCCGCTCCGTACACCTCGTACACACACGGCTCCGTACACCTCGTACACACACGGCTCTGCTCCGTACACCTCGTACACACACGGATCCTCTCCGTACACCTTGTCCACACACGGTTCCTCTCCGTACACCTCGTACACACAGGGCTCTGCTCCTTACACCTCGTACACACATGGCTCCACTCTGTACACACATGGCTCCGCTCCGTACAACTCGTACACACACGGCTATCCGCCGTACATCTCGTACACACACGACTCTGCTCCGTACACCTCGTACACACACGGCTCCGCTCCGTACACCTTGTAGACACACGGCTCCACTCTGTACACACATGGCTCCGCCCTTACACCTCGTACACACACGGCTCCGTACTCCTCGTACACACAGGGCTCCGCTCCGTACACCTCGTACACACACGGCTCTTCTCCATACACCTCGTACACACACGACTCCTCCACGTACACCTCGTACACACAAGGCTCTGCTCCGTACACCTTGTACACACACGGCTCCACTCCGTACACCTTGTAGACACACGGCTCCACTCTGTACACACATGGCTCCGCTCCGTACACCTCGTACACACACGGCTCCGCTCTGTACACCTCGTACACACACGGCTCCTCTCCGTACATCTCGCACACACACGGCTCCTCTCTGTACACCTCGTACACACGCGGCTCTGCTCCGTACACCCCGTACACACACGGCTCCGCTCGGTACACCTTGTACACATGTGGCTCTGCTCCGTACACCTCTTACACACACGGCTCCACTCCATACACCTCGTACACACACGGCTCTGCTCTGTACACCTCGTACACACACGGCTCCGCTCCGTGCACCTCGTACACACACGGCTCCGCTCCGTACACCTTGTAGACACACGGCTCTGCTCTGTACACATATGGCTCCGCTCCGTATACCTCGTACACACACGGCTCCGTACACCTCGTACACACAGGGCTCCGCTCCGTACACCTCGTACACACACGGCTCCTCTCCGTACACCTCGTACACACACGGCTCCTCTCAGTACACCTCATACACACACGGCTCCGCTCCGTACATCTCGTACACACACGGCTCCTCTCCGTACACCTCGTACACACGCGGCTCTGCTACATACACCTCGTACGTACACACACTGCTCCACTCCGTACACCCCGTACACACACGGCTCTGCTACATACACCTCGTACACACGCGGCTCCGCTCCGTACACCTCGCATACACACAGCTCCACTCCGTACACCCCGTACACACGCGGCTCTGCTCCGTACACCTCGTACACACATGGCTCCGCTCCGTACACCTCGTACACACGCAGCTCCGCTCCGTACACCCCGTACACACGCGGCTCCGCTCCGTACACCTCGTTCATACTCGGCTCCACTCCGTACACCTCGTACACACACGACTCCGCTACGTACATCTCGTACACACACGGCTCCGCTCCTTACACCTCGTACACACAAGACTCCGCTACATACACCTCGTACACACACGGCTCCGCTCCGTACATCTCGTACACACATGGCTCCGCTCCGTACAGCTGGTACACACACGGCTCCCCTCCGTGCATCTTGTACACACACGGCTCCGCTCTGCACACCTCGTACACACACGGCTCCGCTCCTTACACCTCGTACAGACACGGATCCGCTCCGTACACCTTGTAGACACACGGCTCCACTCTTTACACACATGGCTCCGTACACCTCGTACACACACGGCTCCCTACACCTCGTACACACAGGGCTCCGCTCCGTACACCTCGTACACACACGGCTCCTCTCCGTACACCTCGTTCACACACGGCTCCGCTCCGTACACCTCGTACACACACGGCTCCTCTCCGTACACCTCGTACACACGGCTCCACTCCGTACACCTCGTACACACGCGGCTCCGCTCCGTACACCTCGTACACACACGGCTCCGCTCCGTACACCTTGCACACACGTGTCTCCGCTCTGCACACCTCGTACACACACGGCTCCGCTCCGTACACCTCGTACACAAGCGGCTCCGCTCCGTACACCCCGTACACACACGGCTCCGCTCCGTACACCTCGTCCACACAGGGCTCCGCTCCGTACACCTCGTACACACACGACTCCGCTCCGTACACCTCGTACACACACGACTCCGCTCCGTACACCTCGTACACACATGACTCCGCTCCGTACACCTCGTACACACGCGGCTCCGCTCCGTACACCTCGTACACACACGGCTCCGCTCCGTACTCCTCGTACACACACGGCTCCGCTCCGTACACCTCGTACACACACGGCTCCGCTACGTACACCTCGTACACACGCGGCTCCGCTCCGTACACCTCGTACACACGCGGCTCCGCTCCGTACACCTCGTACACACGGCTCCGCTCCTTACACCTCGTACACACACGGCTCCGCTCCGTAAACCTCGCACACACGCGGCTCTGCTACATACACCTCGTACACACACTCCTCGCTCCGTACACCTCGTACACACACGGCTCCGCTCCGTACACCTCGTACACACACGGCTCCGCTCCTTACACCTCGTACACACACGGCTCCGCTCCGTAAACCTCGTACACACGCGGCTCTGCTACATACACCTCGTACACACACGGCTCCGCTCCGTACACCTCGTACACACACGGCTCCGCTCCGTACACCTCGTACACACACGGCTCCGCTCCTTACACCTCGTACACACACGGCTCCACTCCGTACACACGCGGCTCTGCTACATACACCTCGTACACACGCGGCTCCGCTACATACACCTCGTACACACACGGCTCCGCTCCGTACACCTCGTACACACACGGCTCCGCTCCGTACACCTCGTACACACACGGCTCCGCTACGTACACCTCGTACACACGCGGCTCCGCTCCGTACACCTCGTACACACGCGGCTTCACTCCGTACACGTCGTACACACGCAGCTTTGCTCCGTACACCTCGTACACACGCGCCTCCACTCCGTACACCTCGTACACACGCGGCTCCGCTCCGTACACCTCGTACACACACGGCTCCGCTCCGTACACCTCGTACACACGCGGCTTCTCTCCGTACACCTCGTACACACGCAGCTCTGCTCCGTACACCTCGTACACACGCAGCTCTGCTCCGTACACCTCGTACACAAGCAGCTCTGCTCCGTACACCTCGTACACACGCAGCTCTGCTCCGTACACCTCATACACACACGGCTCCGCTCCGTACACCTCGTACACACACGGCTCCGCTCTGTACACCTCGTACACACACGGCTCCTCTCCGTACATCTCGCACACACACGGCTCCTCTCTGTACACCTCGTACACACGCGGCTCTGCTCCGTACACCCCGTACACACACGGCTCCGCTCGGTACACCTTGTACACATGTGGCTCTGCTCCGTACACCTCTTACACACACGGCTCCACTCCATACACCTCGTACACACACGGCTCTGCTCTGTACACCTCGTACACACACGGCTCCGCTCCGTGCACCTCGTACACACACGGCTCCGCTCCGTACACCTTGTAGACACACGGCTCTGCTCTGTACACATATGGCTCCGCTCCGTATACCTCGTACACACACGGCTCCGTACACCTCGTACACACAGGGCTCCGCTCCGTACACCTCGTACACACACGGCTCCTCTCCGTACACCTCGTACACACACGGCTCCTCTCAGTACACCTCATACACACACGGCTCCGCTCCGTACATCTCGTACACACACGGCTCCTCTCCGTACACCTCGTACACACGCGGCTCTGCTACATACACCTCGTACGTACACACACTGCTCCACTCCGTACACCCCGTACACACACGGCTCTGCTACATACACCTCGTACACACGCGGCTCCGCTCCGTACACCTCGCATACACACAGCTCCACTCCGTACACCCCGTACACACGCGGCTCTGCTCCGTACACCTCGTACACACATGGCTCCGCTCCGTACACCTCGTACACACGCAGCTCCGCTCCGTACACCCCGTACACACGCGGCTCCGCTCCGTACACCTCGTTCATACTCGGCTCCACTCCGTACACCTCGTACACACACGACTCCGCTACGTACATCTCGTACACACACGGCTCCGCTCCTTACACCTCGTACACACAAGACTCCGCTACATACACCTCGTACACACACGGCTCCGCTCCGTACATCTCGTACACACATGGCTCCGCTCCGTACAGCTGGTACACACACGGCTCCCCTCCGTGCATCTTGTACACACACGGCTCCGCTCTGCACACCTCGTACACACACGGCTCCGCTCCTTACACCTCGTACAGACACGGATCCGCTCCGTACACCTTGTAGACACACGGCTCCACTCTTTACACACATGGCTCCGTACACCTCGTACACACACGGCTCCCTACACCTCGTACACACAGGGCTCCGCTCCGTACACCTCGTACACACACGGCTCCTCTCCGTACACCTCGTTCACACACGGCTCCGCTCCGTACACCTCGTACACACACGGCTCCTCTCCGTACACCTCGTACACACGGCTCCACTCCGTACACCTCGTACACACGCGGCTCCGCTCCGTACACCTCGTACACACACGGCTCCGCTCCGTACACCTTGCACACACGCGTCTCCGCTCTGCACACCTCGTACACACACGGCTCCGCTCCGTACACCTCGTACACAAGCGGCTCCGCTCCGTACACCCCGTACACACACGGCTCCGCTCCGTACACCTCGTCCACACAGGGCTCCGCTCCGTACACCTCGTACACACACGACTCCGCTCCGTACACCTCGTACACACACGACTCCGCTCCGTACACCTCGTACACACATGACTCCGCTCCGTACACCTCGTACACACGCGGCTCCGCTCCGTACACCTCGTACACACACGGCTCCGCTCCGTACTCCTCGTACACACACGGCTCCGCTCCGTACACCTCGTACACACACGGCTCCGCTACGTACACCTCGTACACACGCGGCTCCGCTCCGTACACCTCGTACACACGCGGCTCCGCTCCGTACACCTCGTACACACGGCTCCGCTCCTTACACCTCGTACACACACGGCTCCGCTCCGTAAACCTCGCACACACGCGGCTCTGCTACATACACCTCGTACACACACTCCTCGCTCCGTACACCTCGTACACACACGGCTCCGCTCCGTACACCTCGTACACACACGGCTCCGCTCCTTACACCTCGTACACACACGGCTCCGCTCCGTAAACCTCGTACACACGCGGCTCTGCTACATACACCTCGTACACACACGGCTCCGCTCCGTACACCTCGTACACACACGGCTCCGCTCCGTACACCTCGTACACACACGGCTCCGCTCCTTACACCTCGTACACACACGGCTCCACTCCGTACACACGCGGCTCTGCTACATACACCTCGTACACACGCGGCTCCGCTACATACACCTCGTACACACACGGCTCCGCTCCGTACACCTCGTACACACACGGCTCCGCTCCGTACACCTCGTACACACACGGCTCCGCTACGTACACCTCGTACACACGCGGCTCCGCTCCGTACACCTCGTACACACGCGGCTTCACTCCGTACACGTCGTACACACGCAGCTTTGCTCCGTACACCTCGTACACACGCGCCTCCACTCCGTACACCTCGTACACACGCGGCTCCGCTCCGTACACCTCGTACACACACGGCTCCGCTCCGTACACCTCGTACACACGCGGCTTCTCTCCGTACACCTCGTACACACGCAGCTCTGCTCCGTACACCTCGTACACACGCAGCTCTGCTCCGTACACCTCGTACACAAGCAGCTCTGCTCCGTACACCTCGTACACACGCAGCTCTGCTCCGTACACCTCATACACACACGGCTCCGCTCCGTACACCTCGTACACACACGGCTCCGCTCTGTACACCTCGTACACACACGGCTCCTCTCCGTACATCTCGCACACACACGGCTCCTCTCTGTACACCTCGTACACACGCGGCTCTGCTCCGTACACCCCGTACACACACGGCTCCGCTCGGTACACCTTGTACACATGTGGCTCTGCTCCGTACACCTCTTACACACACGGCTCCACTCCATACACCTCGTACACACACGGCTCTGCTCTGTACACCTCGTACACACACGGCTCCGCTCCGTGCACCTCGTACACACACGGCTCCGCTCCGTACACCTTGTAGACACACGGCTCTGCTCTGTACACATATGGCTCCGCTCCGTATACCTCGTACACACACGGCTCCGTACACCTCGTACACACAGGGCTCCGCTCCGTACACCTCGTACACACACGGCTCCTCTCCGTACACCTCGTACACACACGGCTCCTCTCAGTACACCTCATACACACACGGCTCCGCTCCGTACATCTCGTACACACACGGCTCCTCTCCGTACACCTCGTACACACGCGGCTCTGCTACATACACCTCGTACGTACACACACTGCTCCACTCCGTACACCCCGTACACACACGGCTCTGCTACATACACCTCGTACACACGCGGCTCCGCTCCGTACACCTCGCATACACACAGCTCCACTCCGTACACCCCGTACACACGCGGCTCTGCTCCGTACACCTCGTACACACATGGCTCCGCTCCGTACACCTCGTACACACGCAGCTCCGCTCCGTACACCCCGTACACACGCGGCTCCGCTCCGTACACCTCGTTCATACTCGGCTCCACTCCGTACACCTCGTACACACACGACTCCGCTACGTACATCTCGTACACACACGGCTCCGCTCCTTACACCTCGTACACACAAGACTCCGCTACATACACCTCGTACACACACGGCTCCGCTCCGTACATCTCGTACACACATGGCTCCGCTCCGTACAGCTCGTACACACACGGCTCCCCTCCGTGCATCTTGTACACACACGGCTCCGCTCTGCACACCTCGTACACACACGGCTCCGCTCCTTACACCTCGTACAGACACGGATCCGCTCCGTACACCTTGTAGACACACGGCTCCACTCTTTACACACATGGCTCCGTACACCTCGTACACACACGGCTCCCTACACCTCGTACACACAGGGCTCCGCTCCGTACACCTCGTACACACACGGCTCCTCTCCGTACACCTCGTTCACACACGGCTCCGCTCCGTACACCTCGTACACACACGGCTCCTCTCCGTACACCTCGTACACACGGCTCCACTCCGTACACCTCGTACACACGCGGCTCCGCTCCGTACACCTCGTACACACACGGCTCCGCTCCGTACACCTTGCACACACGCGTCTCCGCTCTGCACACCTCGTACACACACGGCTCCGCTCCGTACACCTCGTACACAAGCGGCTCCGCTCCGTACACCCCGTACACACACGGCTCCGCTCCGTACACCTCGTACACACAGGGCTCCGCTCCGTACACCTCGTACACACACGACTCCGCTCCGTACACCTCGTACACACACGACTCCGCTCCGTACACCTCGTACACACATGACTCCGCTCCGTACACCTCGTACACACGCGGCTCCGCTCCGTACACCTCGTACACACGCGGCTCCGCTCCGTACACCTCGTACACACGCGGCTCCGCTCCGTACACCTCGTACACACACTGCTCCGCTCCGTACACCTCGTACACACACGGCTCCGCTCCGTACTCCTCGTACACACACGGCTCCGCTCCGTACACCTCGTACACACACGGCTCCGCTACGTACACCTCGTACACACGCGGCTCCGCTCCGTACACCTCGTACACACGCGGCTCCGCTCCGTACACCTCGTACACACGGCTTCGCTCCGTAAACCTCGCACACACGCGGCTCTGCTACATACACCTCGTACACACACGCCTCGCTCCGTACACCTCGTACACACACGGCTCCGCTCCGTACACCTCGTACACACACGGCTCCGCTCCTTACACCTCGTACACACACGGCTCCGCTCCTTACACCTCGTACACACACGGCTCCGCTCCGTAAACCTCGTACACACGCGGCTCTGCTACATACACCTCGTACACACACGGCTCCGCTCCGTACACCTCGTACACACACGGCTCCGCTCCGTACACCTCGTACACACACGGCTCCGCTCCGTACACCTCGTACACACACGGCTCCGCTCCTTACACCTCGTACACACACGGCTCCACTCCGTACACACGCGGCTCTGCTACATACACCTCGTACACACGCGGCTCCGCTACATACACCTCGTACACACACGGCTCCGCTCCGTACACCTCGTACACACACGGCTCCGCTCCGTACACCTCGTACACACACGGCTCCGCTACGTACACCTCGTACACACGCGGCTCCGCTCCGTACACCTCGTACACACGCGGCTTCACTCCGTACACGTCGTACACACGCAGCTTTGCTCCGTACACCTCGTACACACGCGCCTCCACTCCGTACACCTCGTACACACGCGGCTCCGCTCCGTACACCTCGTACACACACGGCTCCGCTCCGTACACCTCGTACACACGCAGCTCTGCTCCGTACACCTCGTACACACGCAGCTCTGCTCCGTACACCTCGTACACAAGCAGCTCTGCTCCGTACACCTCGTACACACGCAGCTCTGCTCCGTACACCTCATACACACACGGCTCCGCTCCATACACCTCGTACACACACGGCTCCGCTCCGTACACCTCGTACACACACGGCTCCGCTCCGTACACCTCGTACACACACGGCTCGTACAGCTCGTACACACGCAGCTCTGCTCCGTACACCTCATACACACACGGCTCCGCTCCGTACACCTCGTACACACACGGCTCCACTCCGTACACCTCGTACACACGCGGCTCCGCTCCGTACACCTCGTACACATGCGGCTCCGCTACGTACACCTCGTACACACGCGGCTCCGCTCCATACACCTCGTACACACGCGGCTCCGCTCCGTACACCTCGTACACACGCGGCTCCGCTCCGTACACCTCGTACACACGCGGCTCCGCTACGTACACCTCGTACACACGCGGCTCCGCTCCGTACACCTCGTACACACACGCGGCTCCGCTCCGTACACTTCGTACACACACGGCTCTGCTCCGTACACCTCGTACACACGCGGCTCCGCTCCGTACACTTCGTACACACGCGGCTCCGCTCCGTACACCTCGTACACACATGACTCCGCTCCGTACACCTCGTACACACGCGGCTCCGCTCCGTACACCTCGTACACACACTGCTCCGCTCCGTACACCTCGTACACACACGGCTCCGCTCCGTACTCCTCGTACACACACGGCTCCGCTCCGTACACCTCGTACACACGCGGCTCCGCTCCGTACACCTCGTACACTTGCGGCTCCGCTCCGTACACCTCGTACACACACGGCTCCGCTCCGTACACCTCGTACACACACGGCTCTGCTACATCCACCCTGTAAACCCCTCCTGACCCCACACAGAAACTTCCCCTCATCCAGCACCATGACAACCAGCACAGCAGAGTCCTGCACACACTGAGGCCCCTGATCATGTGACTCCTGACTCCTCCCCTCCTGTGACCTCATCACAGGTCCTGTGCGCACAGAGCAGCCATATATGTGGAGTGCGGCTCTGCAGGTTAGTGATGGGCAGTCCGGCTCTTCTTGCTCCTCTCCCCACTTTTCTCCCTCCTGTCCCTTCACTATAAAGCCTGGCCTCATTATACAGCTGTACAGGGGTCTAGTGAAGGCTTTTTAGCCCTTTCCTCGGACTGTAGCTCCTGGGCACAGACCCTCACTCCTGTCCCTTCACTATAAAGCCTGGGCCTCATTATACAGCTGTACAGGGTCTAGTGAAGCCTTTTTAGCCCTTTCCTCAGACTGTAGCTCCTGTGCACAGGCCCTCACTCCTGTCCCTTCACTATAAAGCCTGGGCCTCATTATACAGCTGTACAGGGGTCTAGTGAAGGCTTTTTATCCCTTTCCTCAGTCTGTAGCTCCTGGGCACAAGCCCTCACTCCTGTCCCTTCACTATAAAGCCTGGGCCTCATTATACAGCTGTACAGGGTCTAGTGAAGCCTTTTTAGCCCTTTCCTCAGACTGTAGCTCCTGGGCACAAGCCCTCACTCCTGTCCCTTCACTATAAAGCCTGGGCCTCATTATACAGCTGTACAGGGGTCTAGTGAATGCTTTTTAGCCCTTTCCTCAGACTGTAGCTCCTGAGAACAGGCCCTCACTCCTGTCCCTTCACTATAAAGCCTGGGCCTCATTATACAGCTGTACAGGGGTCTAGTGAATGCTTTTTAGCCCTTTCCTCAGACTGTAGCTCCTGAGAACAGGCCCTCACTCCTGTCCCTTCACTATAAAGCCTGGGCCTCATTATACAGCTGTACAGGGGTCTAGTGAAGGCTTTTTAGCCCTTTCCTCAGACTGTAGCTCCTGGGAACAGGCCCTCACTCCTGTCCCTTCACTATAAAGCCTGGGCCTCATTATACAGCTGTACAGGGGTCTAGTGAATGCTTTTTAGCCCTTTCCTCAGACTGTAGCTCCTGGGCACAGGCCCTCACTCCTGTCCCTTCACTATAAAGCCTGGGCCTCATTATACAGCTGTACAGGGGTCTAGTGAAGGCTTTTTAGCCCTTTCCTCAGACTGTAGCTCCTGGGAACAGGCCCTCACTCCTGTCCCTTCACTATAAAGCCTGGGCCTCATTATACAGCTGTACAGGGGTCTAGGGAAGGCTTTTTAGCCCTTTCCTCAGTCTGTAGCTCCTGGGCACAAGCCCTCACTCCTGTCCCTTCACTATAAAGCCTGGGCCTCATTATACAGCTGTACAGGGGTCTAGTGAATGCTTTTTAGCCCTTTCCTCAGACTGTAGCTCCTGAGAACAGGCCCTCACTCCTGTCCCTTCACTATAAAGCCTGGGCCTCATTATACAGCTGTACAGGGGTCTGCTGAATGCTTTTTAGCCCTTTCCTCAGACTGTAGCTCCTGGGCACAGGCCCTCACTCCTGTCCCTTCACTATAAAGCCTGGGCCTCATTATACAGCTGTACAGGGGTCTAGTGAAGGCTTTTTAGCCCTTTCCTCAGACTGTAGCTCCTGGGAACAGGCCCTCACTCCTGTCCCTTCACTATAAAGCCTGGGCCTCATTATACAGCTGTACAGGGGTCTAGGGAAGGCTTTTTAGCCCTTTCCTCAGTCTGTAGCTCCTGGGCACAAGCCCTCACTCCTGTCCCTTCACTATAAAGCCTGGGCCTCATTATACAGCTGTACAGGGGTCTAGTGAAGGCTTTTTAGCCCTTTCCTCAGACTGTAGCTCCTGGGCACAGGCCCTCACTCCAGTCCCTTCACTATAAAGCCTGGGCCTCATTATACAGCTGTACAGGGGTCTAGTGAAGGCTTTTTAGTCCTTTCCTCAGACTGTAGCTCCTGGGAACAGGCCCTCACTCCTGTCCCTTCACTATAAAGCCTGGGCCTCATTATACAGCTGTACAGGGGTCTAGTGAAGGCTTTTTAGCCCTTTCCTCAGTCTGTAGCTCCTGGGCACAAGCCCTCACTCCTGTCCCTTCACTATAAAGCCTGGGCCTCGTTATACAGCTGTACAGGGGTCTAGTGAATGCTTTTTAGCTCTTTCCTCAGACTGTAGCTCCTGAGAACAGCCCTTTCCTCAGACTCCTATCCCTTCACTATAAAGCCTGGGCCTCATTATACAGCGCTCTCTCTCGCTCTCATTTTGACCAGGGGCGCCCACAAAAAAATTTTTTGTTATAATTTTTTGGTAACATATACTCTTTGTTTCTCCTTGTTTTTAGTTCTATTCCTCCGGTGTCTGCTGCAGGACCATTAGTATCCATACAACCTCGGGGACCAGACCCCGGCCTTGTGCTGTGAACTTGGGAAGGGTTCTCCTCTAACCCTAATCCTTAGTCCTACTCTCCTTACGTTCCATACAATCCTTTCCTTCTCATGGAGAGTCAGGCTTTCTATAATGTCTCTTTCCTGTGCCAGCGGACCCAGGTCACTGAGGTCGGCTGCAGCACTTCCTTCCATCCATCCCACTCCGGGGATCTTCTCTCCTCCACTGACTCTGTCAGACTGACCAAATCCTAAACTCTTCCCGCTCTTTTGAGTGCAAACTAAACTCCACCCGCCTCCCAGCACGTTTCGTGTTCCAAGCAGGGAGCCACCAAAGGTGCTTTGCTACACTCCAAGCAGGGAGCCACCCGTGGTGCTTTGCTACACTACTTTGTGGTGTGGGGGTGTCGGTGTTGGAGTGTGGTCAGGTGTCTCCACCTTACCTGGATGATGGGGTACCACACCTCAGGAGGAGGTGCAGTACCTCTGTGGCGACTGAACCCTCAGGGGCGCCACATACCACCCCTTTAAACACAGCACGTCCGCGGGCTGCAAGAGAAACAAAGATGGACAGATACAGGACATACAAAAATTTTGATATGCTAATAAACAATTATCTAAACTTCCCAATGTGGGAGGCACTCATTCTTGAACATTGCAAGCAATTTTAACTAACTATCTATGTCCTAATACAGTACCTAATTCAAAGTGCTATTGGCAGTAAACACACTACCACTAGTGTTGAGCATTCCGATACCGCAAGTATCGGGTATCGGCCGATACTTGCTGTATCGGAATTCCGATACCGACTTCCGATATTTTTTCAATATCGGAAATCGGCATCGGAATCGGAAGTTCAGTTGATTGACAGCCGAAATGACGTCATCATGATGCGCGGTGTGTGCGCATCATGATGCGCCGTCATTTCGGGCCTTCCGGGGGTCTCTGCCGGCCTGCCGGGGGGCTGTGTGGACTGCCCGGGGTCTGTACCGGCCTGCCGGGGGGCTGTGCCGGCCTGCCGGTGGTCTGTGCACCCTGTGGGGGTCTGTACCGGCCTGTCGGGGGGCTGTGCCGGCCTGCCGGTGGTCTGTGCACCCTGTGGGGGTCTGTACCGGCCTGCCGGGGGGCTGTGCTGATGTCCGGGGGTCTGTGCAAGCATCGTCCGATGGGACTACAAGTCCCATCTGGCGATGCCTGCTACCATGACAGTGATTGACACATTAGCCAATGATGGGACAGTAGTAGTCCCATCATCCGGCTAATGTGTTAAATGTTAAAAAAAAAAAAATACTACATACATACTACATGCATGCTACATACATGCTACATACATACTACATATATACTACATACATACTACATACATGCTACATACATGCTGCATGCTACATACATACTACATACATACTACATGCATGCTACATGCATGCTACATACATACTACATGCATGCTACATACATACTACATGCATGCTACATACATACTACATGCATGCTACATACATACTACATGCTACATACATACCACATACATACTACATACATACTACATATATACTACATGCATGCTACATACATACTACATGCTACATACATACCACATACATGCTACATATATACTACGTACATACTACATACATGCTACATACATACTACATACATACTACATACATACTACATACATACTACATGCATACTACATGCATACTACATACATACTACATGCATGCTACATACATACTACATGCATGCTACATACATACTACATGCTACATACATACCACATACATACTACATACATACTACATACTACATATATACTACATGCTACATACATACCACATACATGCTACATACATACCACATACATGCTACATACATACTACATATATACCACATACATACTACATACATACTACATACATACTACATGCATGCTACATACATACTACATGCTACATACATACCACATACATACTACATACATACTACATACATACTACATGCTACATACATACTACATATATACTACATGCATGCTACATACATACTACATGCTACATACATACCACATACATACTACATGCATGCTACATACATACTACATATATACTACATGCATGCTACATACATACTGCATGCTACATGCATGCTACATACATACTACATACATACTACATGCTACATACATACCACATATATACTACATACATACAATACATTCATACAATACATACATAGACATACAGTACATATAACATAGAGTAACATACTTACCAATACTTGTCACATTGTTCCCCGAAGCCATTGTCTTTTCCGGAATAAATATTAACATAACAAACCACAAAAATACTCACCCACGATCCGAAGCAGTCCACGAGTGTGTCCCACGACGATCTTGGGTAGAGAACTGCAGCATCAGATGATGCTGCCGTTCTCTACGGGCTGCAGGAATCCAATGACGGAAGGTAGGTATCCTTCCGCACTGTATTCCTCCGCCACTTAAAAAAAAAAAAGTCCCTAGTCTCACTTTATGCCATTGCTGTGTGGGAATTTCCACAATGGCATAAAGTGAGACTAGGGACTTTTTTTTTTTTTAAGTGGCGGAGGAATACAGTGCGGAAGGATACCTACCTTCCGTCATTGGATTCCTGCAGCCCGTAGAGAACGGCAGCATCAGCTGATGCTGCAGTTCTCTACCCAAGATCGTCGTGGGACACACTCGTGGACTGCTTCGGATCGTGGGTGAGTATTTTTGTGGTTTGTTATGTTAATATTTATTCCGGAAAAGACAATGGCTTCGGGGAACAATGTGACAAGTATTGGTAAGTATGTTACTCTATGTTATATGTACTGTATGTCTATGTATGTATTGTATGAATGTATTGTATGTATGTAGTATATATGTGGTATGTATGTAGCATGTAGTATGTATGTAGTATGTATGTAGCATGCATGTAGCATGCAGTATGTATGTAGCATGCATGTAGTATATATGTAGTATGTATGTAGCATGCATGTAGTATATATGTATGAATGTATGTAGCATGTAGTATGTATGTAGTATGTATGTGGTATGTATGTAGCATGTAGTATGTATGTAGTATGTATGTAGCATGCATGTAGTATGTATGTAGTATGTATGTAGCATGTAGTATGTATGTAGCATGCATGTAGTATATATGTAGTATATATGTAGCATGTAGCATGCATGTAGTATGTATGTGGTATGTATGTAGCATGTAGTATGTATGTAGCATGCATGTAGTATATATGTAGTATGTATGTAGCATGTATTATGTATGTAGTATGTATGTAGTATATATGTAGTATGTATGTAGCATGTAGTATGTATGTAGCATGTAGTATGTATGTAGCATGCATGTAGTATATATGTAGTATATATGTAGCATGTATGTAGTATGTATGTGGTATGTATGTAGCATGTAGTATGTATGTAGCATGCATGTAGTATATACATAGTATGTATGTAGCATGTAGTATGTATGTAGCATGTAGTATGTATGTAGCATGTAGTATGTATGTAGCATGTAGTATGTATGTAGCATGCATGTAGTATATATGTAGTATGTATGTAGCATGTAGTATGTATGTAGCATGCATGTAGTATATATGTAGTATGTATGTAGCATGTAGTATGTATGTAGCATGCATGTAGTATATATGTAGTATGTATGTAGCATGTAGTATGTATGTAGCATGCATGTAGTATATATGTAGTATGTAGCATGTAGTATGTATGTAGCATGCATGTAGTATATATGTAGTATGTAGCATGTAGTATGTATGTAGCATGCATGTAGTATATATGTAGTATGTAGCATGTAGTATGTATGTAGCATGCATGTAGTATATATGTAGTATGTAGCATGTAGTATGTATGTAGCATGCATGTAGTATATATGTAGTATGTAGCATGTAGTATGTATGTAGCATGCATGTAGCATGTACTATGTATGTAGCATGCATGTAGCATGTAGCATGTAGCATGCATGTAGCATGCATGTAGCATGCATGTAGTATATATGTGGTATGTATGTAGCATGCAGTATGTATGTAGCATGCATGTAGTATATATGTAGTATGTATGTAGTATATATGTAGTATGTATGTTGCATGTAGTATTTATGTAGTATGAATGTAGCATGTATGTAGCATGTATGTAGTATGTAGTATGAATGTAGCATGTATGTAGTATGTAGTATGAATGTAGCATGTATGTAGTATGCATGTTGTATGTATGTAGCATGTAATTTTTTTTTTTTTTTACATTCAACACATTAGCCGGATGATAGGACTATTACTGTCCCATCATTGGCTAATGTGTCAATCACTGTCATGGTAGCAGGCATCGCCCGATGGGACTTGTAGTCCCATCGGACGATGCCTGCACAGACCCCCGAAGCCTGCACAGCCCCCCGGCAGGCCGGCACAGCCCCCCGGCAGGCCGGCACAGCCCCCCGGAGCCTGCACAGCCCCCCGGCAGGCCGGCACAGCCCCCCGGCAGGCCGGCACAGCCCCCCGGCAGGCCGGCACAGCCCCCCGGAGCCTGCACAGACCACCGGCAGGCCGGCACAGCCCCCCGGCAGGCCGGCACAGACCACCGGAGCCTGCACAGACCCCCTGGCAGGCCGGCACAGCCCCCCGAAAGGCCCGTACAGACCCCAGAGAGGCTGTACAAGGGCAGGAAAGGGTTTTTCTTATTCCGATACCGGAAGTCCCATAGACTTGAATGGGACTTCCGGTATCGGAATCGGCGATACCGATACTTTTTTTAAAGATCGGCCGATACCATCCGATACGATACTTTGAAGTATCGGACGGTATCGCTCAACTCTAACTACCACTTCAAGTATTCTCATTAACATATTTCTTCTTTCACATTTTCTTGAGCCTAAGTGACAACCGCTGATGCCTGGTTTGTCACCTGTAACTTTAAATCTTTATTCAAATTTCACATCTTTCCTAGATCTCACTGTCAGCTATAAAATCTGTTCTAGTACGATCAATACCTTTATTAACCACTATCATTATTTATTTTTACTATCAAAAAGTGCTAAACATTATTAATAAGTGCAATATAGACATTGATCCAGCCAAGATGTCATGAAATGTCCTTATTCCAAAAGTAAAACGCTAATTAGTTGAGGTAGTCCTTATTCCTAAAAGACTTATGTAAAACCAAGAAAGAGCACCTAAAGAGGTGCAACTATATACTTAACAGTTCTGGATCATTCAGTGTCCATGATCTCCACAGTTCAGTAAGAAAAACACTGCCAATAAAACTGGGCAACAAAAACTGGAATCAACAAGAAAACATCATAACAAAAATAGAAAAAACAGGCACAATGGTGCAAATACCCTCCTGGGTAACAGAGTTAGTTATTGGTATGCTCTTTAGTGTTGGTGGTCCCCTCCTGGGGTGCTGGAAGCTGATGACTTGGGCTGCTGCCAGGGGAGAACTGGTGGGCATCCTCTTCCTGCTTGTGGGTTCACATAGGACGAGGTGGTGGCAGCTGGTGGAATTTCTGCCTGAGGTACAGCGGGTGCAACTACCTGTACCATAGGGTGGTTAACAGGGTTGGCTGTAGCCTGCCTGGCCTTGGCAGGTGTGATCACCACAGTGGGAGGTATTCCTGCCGGAGGGACATAGGTCTTTTCTTTCTTGGCGTATATTCATAGCGTACCAGCCACGTAACCCCTCATGCCGGTTAAAAGTAGCGTATTCCCCTGGTTGCAGGTCTCTGGCAGGGTGTCCCTTTCTGAGGTGAGACTCCACATCCCTCCTGCTGAAGAATAGGTCTGAGATCCACTTGGGGTCGGTGATGAAACAAAACCCCCGCTCATGATTAACATTCAGGACCTGACCCCATCCTGCTGAGTCCCGGGGACTGTAGTGACCGGCACGGACCTTTTCCTTCTGGTCCAGATCAGGGCCCAGCACAGCCAGCCTCCGCTGTTCCCATTCTCTCTGCTTGACTGCCAGCTGGTGGATGGTCTGACATTTGGCCATGGTCTCATCCTCCTCCCAGGATCTGCTTCTACCCACCGTAGACAAGGGCACTACTGCTAGGGGTTCAGGTGTTTCCCCCCAGGGCTCATAGTCCCAGTCCCAGACAAGGTCCAGCACGACCTGTCCGGACACTGCAGCAGTTACACACCCCGAGGCCTGCCCAGATGTAGGGGCAGCAGACGTACCTGGAGCCTCCTGGCGATGCTCCGTTGCAGGTTTGGGACGGCAGTCGAAAGCATGGACATCCACCGGCATAGTCCAATCAGCTGCTGGTGGCGGCGGTGGAGCAGATGGCGGCTCCGGGTCCGCAGGGGTCTCTGGTGGGGCCTGCGCAGCCGTGTCAGGTCCAGGTTGGGGCTCTACTTCCTCTGCTTCAGCTCCCCAGCCCTCAAACAACTCCTCTTGGCAGGCCGCGACCAGCGGTAATTGCAGCATGGAGGTGGAGACAGGCGCTGCCGGTAACATTGCAGCAGCCGTCGGTTCCATGGGTGCTGCCTGAGGGAGATCCGGTGCAGCATCGACAGGTACTGCGGGTGAAGGTACCGGTGGTACAGCAGCAGCGACAGGTACCGGTGATAGAGGTGCTGATGGCGTGGGCCCCTCCCGGGCGTGCTGCCAGTTCAGGATCCAAAGTGCCTCCTGTCTCAGCCGCAGACGGGTAGTCAGCTGGGTTATCACGTCTTCCAGCTGCTGACGGTTCATGTTGGGAGTCTGATTGGAGCCTTCAGCCAGTGTGCCGGGGGAGGTTCAGCTCAACCTCCGTGCTCTCTTCGGGCCTCCTTCCTTCTTTCATCATGGTGGTCTCTCCTTCTTCCTGTCTGGACTCCTTTCCCGCCACCGACTCTCGCTCCTCCTTCTGGGGGCGGCGTCTTCTTCCTACTCCTCCATACCAAGCCAGTATACGAACCCCTCTGGGGGTGGGCCATGTTGCGGTTGCATAGAAGTTCAGGCAGGGGAGGCCCTGGACAGTTTGTGGTCTTTTCTTAGGACCACCCATGTTGTCACGCCCTTCTTCACCGTGTCGGCGGCCATTTTTAGAGTCCATTTTACAGTCTATAAATGTGGTTATTTTGGCACATTTTCAGCAATGTTTTAAGTCCAATAAATCTGAGGTACACAGAACCCGGTGGTACCGGGCTTCGTCATCCTGTTCGCGACGCCAAGTTGGGTCGCCCTCCCAGGGCCGGCGGGGTACTCGGTACCGGGCCCGATGAGCTTCAATGGGAGATGTCACGGCAGCTGGGACCCGGCCCATGGCCCTGGGCGCCCATTGTAAAGAGGGAATGAGTTCAGTCTGTTTCTGATAGTTACAGTTTATGAATGAATGATTCATGATGCCACCTGTGGCGTTCGGCAATGAAGATGTTAAGCAGAGGCTGCAGACAGATCCTCTGGGACAGATGGTGTGGTGCAGCAATGATGTTATAGCCCTCCACAGGCAGGGCTGTAGTCCCAGGGCAGTGTAGGTGAAGTGACACGTAGATGGTGCAGTGTCAGGCACGAGGGATGTAGCAGTGCTGAGCAGGTGGATGCAGGAATAAGTGGAGGACACCAGGGCATTTAGTTCCAAAGCTTTACTCACAGTCTGTTGTGGTACAAGCGCCCGCATCCGTGCCGTGTCCTCCGGGTCAGGAGCTCAGCCAACTTCCAGGTAAGATAAAGTACTCCTTTCCAACACTCCGCCAACATATGCCTTTTCTGAATGTCTCCCTTGTTGCGCCTATAGTAATCACAGTACTGAGTTACACTGGAGTTCCTCCTGTCAGATGTTCCTATGAACTCTACTTGTACGGCAGACAGCTGTGGCCTGCTTCGGGGACTCCTTACTACCTAGTCCCGGCTCACTCATGATGCTGTTGTGCCCACAAGTCTTGTGTAGGAATAAAGTGGTGACAACTTCTATTCCTCCGGTGTCTGCTGCAGGACCATTAGTATCCATACAACCTCGGGGACCGGACCCCGGCCTTGCGATGTGAACTTGGGAAGGGTTCTCCTCTAACCCTAATCCTTAATCCTCCTCTCCTTGCGTTCCGTACAATCCTTTCCTTCTCATGGAGAGTCAGGCTTTCTATAATGTCTCCTTCCTGTGCCAGCGGACCCAGGTCACTGAGGTCGGCTGCAGCACTTACTTCCATCCATCCCACTCCGGGGATCTTCTCTCCTCCTCTGACTCTGTCAGACTGACCAAATCCTAAACTCTTCCCGCTCTTTTGAGTGCAAACTAAACTCCACCCGCCTCCCAGCACGTTTCGTGTTCCAAGCAGGGAGCCACCAAAGGTGCTTTGCTACACTCCAAGCAGGGAGCCACCCGTGGTGCTTTGCTACACTACTTTGTGGTGTGGAGGTGCCGGTGTTGGAGTGTGGTCAGGTGTCTCCACCTTACCTGGATGGTGGGGTACCACACCTCAGGAGGAGGTGCAGTAACTCTGCGGCGACTGAACCCTCAGGGGCGCCACATAATACTAACGGCCCCATACAGATGAGATCAGAGTTGGCTGAATGGTCATTTGGCAAACGGCTATCTCTCCCGACTCCCCCATACACACAAATATTCCAGCTTTCCTGTGGTCTGTATGAGAGAGTCGCCTCCAGACTCCTCTAGAGGAGGATTATCTACAGGAAGAACAAACAGATTATCCTCTGAAATTCAGGATGCCGGATCCTTCTCTGCCCTGACATCTGTCGGGAGGCCCCCAAATACATTATATGGTCGGCCAAACCCCCCGAAATCAGTGCCTTCATGGAACTTTAGTCTAATGTGTATGGGGGCGTTATAAGGTAACTTATTGGACGCTGCCTCTGGCCCGGCCTAATAGACCTTCATACATTGCAGCCCAGACCCCATTATTAGGCATGTAAGTATCGCAGTAACTAGGCCGCCCCATACTATCGAGCACTTGGAGGCGGGGGGCATTCAGCCAAACTCTGTCACAACTTCTTAGATGCCATGTTTGCTTTTCACATCAGCAAGTGGTTAAACTCTCAGGGTTTTTGTTGCAGCCGCTCCTGTGCCATCCCTGCGGTGTACATCTATGTTCTGGGGCCCAAAAAGATTAATTTCTTTTTAATAAATGTTTAACATGTCAAAAATTATAAAATGTGTCTTCTGCTTTTTTGTTATTTTTTTTCTTCTTAGAAGAATTGTTGGAGCCAATTTTCTTTAGAAACATTTTAATATCGGCTTTTTCTGGAGTTTTTCTTGTAATATAGGAAAGCCTAAGGCCAGAAATAAACCCCATAAATCACTGTACATGGAGACTTTGGGAGCAGATCATTTCTGTCCGCGTTGATTGTGGAAACTAAAAATCTTTTCTAAAAGCCTCAAACTTCTGTGTGTGACTCAGAGCTGAGATCTAACGTGAGAGAAGATTCCAGTGCGGGGAAGACGGGAAACCTTCATATAGACGGCCGGTGGGGATGGAGGCAGTGACCGACTCTGGCCAAATCTGTCTCTAGAGCCGCAGTAGAAGATGAAGATGTCGTCCTCATCATGAAGGAGTTATTTCTCATGTCGCGTGTAATGAATATCTTCTGCAGTATTGCTAATGCCGATTCCAGTGTCGGTAATGAGACGAGAATTAGCGTTATGGAAGATGAGTCTATGAGGAACGTGTTCAGCTGCCGACTCCGAGGAGGAAACTGCTTGTTGTCTGTGACCTAAATATATAGGTTTTATTAGTAGATAAAATAATAATAATCTTTATATAGCGCCAAAATATTCCGCAGTGCTTTACAGTTTAACAGTTTCAAAACACAAGTCATAAGTAACAACGTTAACAATACAATAATTAAAGTAAAATAAGACGACCATGCTCGTGAGAGCTTACAATCTACAATGAGGTGGGGGAGATACAAAGTACAGGTGTGTATTTACAATGATGTATTTACAATGATGGTCCAGCCTTCTTGAGAAGGTGGGGGACAGAGATAGTGAATGGGCTACATACTCACACTTGCACATAAAATGACTTTGATTAGTGAACGTGATAGGCTGCTCTGAATAGATGTGTTTTGAGAGAGCGCCTAAAACTGTGCAAATTGTGGATAGTCCTAATTTCTTGGGGTAGAGCATTCCAGAGGATTGGCGCAGCGCGGGAGAAGTCTTGGAGTCGGGAGTGGGAGGCGCGGATTAGTGCAGAGGTTAGTCGAAAGCCTTTTGCAGAGCGCAGCGGTCGGCTAGGCCGATAGACGGAAATGAGGGAGGAGATGTAGGGGGGTGCCGCACTGTGGAGAGCTTTGTGGGTGAGAACAAGTACTTTGAATTGGACCCTATAATGAATGGGCAGCCAATGTAAGGACTGGCGAAGAGCGGACGCGTCCAAGTACCGATTAGCCAGATAGAAGACCCTGGCTGCTGCATTAAATATGGACTTGAGAGGGCAAAGTCGAGTAGCGGGGAGGCCAATTAATAGATCATTGCAGTAGTCCAGGCGGGAGTGTATCAGAGTGACAATGACGGTTTTTTTTGTTTCCCTGGTGAGAAAATGGCAGATTCTAGAGATGTTCTTTAGGTGTAAGCGGCAAGAGCAGGCAAGACATTGTATATGGGATGTGAAGGAGAGGTTGGTGTCAAACATAACACCCAGACAGCTCGCCTGCTGCCGGGGTGTTATTATGGTGCCACCTACGGTGAGGGAAATGACATATTTAGGGAGGTTAGTAGATGGCGGGAGCAGAAGAAGTTCAGTTTTTGAGAGGTTAAGTTTCAGATAGAGAGCGGACATGACGTTGGAGACTGCGGACAGACAGTCACTGGCGTTCTGTAGTACAGCGGGGGTAAGGTCAGGGGATGGCATATATAGTTGTGTATCATCAGCATAAAGATGGTACTGAAAGCCAAATCTGCTGATGGTCTGTCCAATTGGGGCCGTGTAGAGAGAGAAGAGAAGGGGGCCAAGGACTGAGTCCTGAGGTACCCCGACAGCGAGAGGAAGAGGAGATAACGTGGAGCCAGCAAACAAAACACTGAAGGAGCGGTCAGAGAGATAGGAAGAGAACCAGGAGAGAGCGATGTCCTTAATGCCTAGTGACTGGAGCCTATGGAGTAGGAAACGGTGGTCAACAGTGTCGAAAGCTGCAGAAAGGTCGAGAAGAATGAGCAGAGAGTGTTCACCGTTACATTTTGCTGTCAGAAAGTCATTGGTCACTTTGATAAGTGCACTTTCAGTCGAATGTAGGGGTCGGAAGCCAGACTGTGAAGGGTCTAGGAGGGAGTGAGAGGAGAGGTAACGGGTAAGGCTGCAGTAGACTAGGATGGGTCGAGAGCAGGTTTCTTTAATAATGGAGTAATGATAGTGTTTGAAGGAGGATGGGAAAATGCCTGAGGAGAGGGAGAGATTAAAGATTGTAGTTAAGTGAGTTGTGATGACTGGAGAAAGAGACTGGAGGAGTTGTGAGGGAATGGGGTCGGTAGTGCATGTAGTTGGGCGAGAAGAAGATAGGAGTCTGGAGACTTCTTCTTCTGTGATGGGATCAAATATGGAAAGTGAGCCAGGGGAAATGCAATTAGGGATGGGAGTCACAGCACTTGGTGGTTGGGAGCGGATGTCCTGACGGATATTATCTATTTTCTCTATAAAATGGGAGGCCAGGTCATTTGCACAAATGTCTGAGATAGGAGCTTGTGCTTTTGGCCTGAGGAGGGAGTGAAAAGTGTCAAAAAGTTTCTTGGGGTTGTTGGCTAGTGAGGAGATCAGGGTGGTGAAGTAGGTCTGTTTGGCGAGGTGAAGGGCAGAGTTGTAGGTTCTTAACATAAATTTGAAGTGGATGAAGTCTTCTGCTGTGCGGGTTTTTCTCCATCGGCGTTCAGCACTCCTAGAGCATCGCTGGAGAAATTGAGTTTGCGATGTGAGCCAGGGCTGTTTTACTCTGTGTTTGGAGGTTCTGAGGGTGAGGGGCGCTACCTGTTTAAGGGTGGTTGTAAGAGTGTGTTGTAGTGATGAACAGCCAGATCATTACAGGAAAAAGAGGAGATTGGGGACGGAAGATTGTAGGGAGTCTAAAAGTGTCTGAGGGTTAATGGCTTGTAGATTTCTGAATGTGTGATAGGTAGGAGTGTGCTGGGGTGGGCGAGGATTTGTGAGCGTGAAGGAGAGAATGTTGTGGTCAGAGAGGGGAAGTGGTGAGTTATTTAGGTAGGAGATTGAGCAAAGCCGGACACAGACCTGGTCAAGGGTGTTACCGTCTTTCTGTGTCTCAGAGGTTGAGAGCTGTGAGAGGCCAAGAGAGGTGGTTAGTGATAGAAGCTGGGATGCAGATGTGGAAGTAGGGCTGTTAATGGGGATGTTGAAGCCTCCCAGAATAAGAGTTGGTATTTCTGAGGACATGAAGTGCGGCAGCCAGGCTGAAAAGTGGTCAAGGAAGTGGGTGGGTGAGCCTGGGGGCCGGTATATGACCGCTACTCTGAGGGAGAGGGGACAGAAGAGCCTGATGGTATGGACCTCAAAAGAAGGGAATGAGGGTGATGGAACTGGGGGGACGTCAGGGAACAAAACTAAGCACTGTAAAATAATAAATCTCATATGTTTCCCTTATTATCTCCAGTAATTGTATTATTACACAGGATTCATATGATGTTACATCGGCTCATCATCTTCTCATTCAGGTCTCTACATTATCGGATCCTCTCAGGGAAGATCTTCTACAAAAGAAAATTTTCCTGATTTACCCATCAAGGATGGATATGGACAGAGACAAGATGGTGGAGAGGATATTACACCTCACCCTAGAGATCCTCTTCAGTCTCACTGGAGAGGTGAGAGATTCTGATGACGTCACATTACATCATTCTTATCTGTGGGAATAACAGATGGACAGAACTGGAGAGGTGAGGACTCTGGAAATGTCTGTAGTGAGATTTATTACTGTGTCTCTCCATTACCAGGATTACACAGTGGTGAAGAAGACCTCTGGTGATCACTGTCAGGACCCTATGTCTGAGGGATGGAGAAGACCCCTGAGCCCAATCACAGGGCCTCTACCTCACCCCCTGATCCATGTAGACATCAATGACCAGAAGATCCTAGAACTCATCTACAAGATGATTGAGCTGCTGACTGGAGAGGTGACACTGCTGGGACATTATACAGTAACACTATGAAGGGATCGGGGGGATGACGGTATCATTGTATGTGTCAGGTTCCTATAAGGTGTCAGGATGTCACTGTCTATTTCTCCATGGAGGAGTGGGAGTATTTAGAAGGACACAGAGATCTGTACAAGACCATCATAATGGAGGTTCCCAAACCCCTCACATCACAAGGTAATAGACAGGACTAAATACACACGGCCTATAATTATCTGTATGTAGAGAATGAATTCAGTCCCTGTATGTGTTTCCTCCAGATCTATCCAGTAAGAGGACAACACCAGAGAGATGTCCCCGTCCTCTTCTTCCACAGGACTGTAACCAAGAAGATCCCAATGTTCCTCAGGATCATCAGGTAGATGGAGAGAAGGTGTCAGGAGATCTTCCCTATGATGTGTAGACGGCTGTGAAGGTCTTGTGCTCAGTCTTGTTTTATCCACCAGTATTATATGTTTTATACTTGTGTAATGAGAACGGTGGAGATGGCAGGACTAGAGCTGATCATAGATGGGACTTCTCCATCTGTCGGTGACTTTTACAATATTTGTTTCAGGGTGAAGATCTGACCCATATTAATACTACAGAGACATATGTGAGAGATGATGAGCGGTGTAAAGAGGAGATTCCCACATATGACTACCCAGGTGAGTAGTAACCACTGAATGCAGAGAAGTCACAGATTCTTCTCAGTCACTGGCTGTGGCTGCCTTATCGGTGGTGTAGTCCGGCCATATTACCATGATCACCATTTTGCCTCTTGACCACAACATTCTCCTCCACCCAAAACTGTTCAAATGACTTTGACCTTTTCTATAGAACTTACAACCTGGAGGATCCACCTACCCCCTGGTATTAGTGTGAGGGTGATCCCTTAAAGAGAGATCTATATGATTGCTTGCACCTGATCCAATATAGGCCGAGTGCACTCTTAAAGAGTCACACTGAACACAGAGTTAGATGTCTACCCCTTTCTCAGTAAAGGCTTGCACACAACTGAAGTTTATTCTCAAGACAGAGAGACAGGAAATGGGTGTCACACAATCTCCTGAGTAGCCAGTGTCAGTCTATGATAGGTCCATTTCAACTTCACTTCCATATATGGTATCCAGTATCTTAGCTTCTGCATTCCAAGGATTCCTTCCAAGGTGTCTGAAGACACAGACGCCATCTTGGTACACCATATCAGAACTGACTTATATAAGGGTTAATAACTGATTTCATTAGCCATTGTCTCCTTCACATTAGAAGACGCTGACCGTTACCTGCCCAGATCTGTAACTATAAAGCCAAATGACAGCGTACGTAGAGTGTGCTGACAAGTTAGAAAATCACTTGAAGAAAGGTATTATGATGGGCCTGTAACAGAAAGCGGAGGGTAATGATGCTGTTGGCTTCCTAGATCCCTGAGATCTTATCGGATGAATCTTCTCTCCCTTCTGTGCTGCTGAATGTCTCATGGTCCCTACAAGACCAGGTCCAGTCTTTCTGGCCAAACTTCCCTTTTATGATGGACAACAGTAAATGTGCAGTGAGGCCGAGTGTGAATTTCTGTATAATAACAGCAGAGTTTCCCTTTATCCTGACTTTTCAATTTGTATTAAAACCAACTAACTTCAAGGAGGATTGTGATAATCTACAGGGCAAACATTCCACCTGTGCCATGATATATCTCTAAGCTGTGCGTGGCTGATGGCTGTAATATACATTTATTCACGCCTGCAGGCAGGGCCGTATTTAGAGTTTGTGCTGCCCTAGGCACTTTTCTTGCTGCCCCCCCCATTGGCGAGTATGACTAATGCAGACACTGTCGGCAGTGACTTGGGCTACTTTCACATCAGCGAGTTTCGCCATTCACAGCAGATCCGTCAGTGGATTTAATAGCGCAATATCAATGAATAGATATTATTCTTAATATTATGTCACAATATTAGGATCTGAGGATTTTGTGTTTTGAGGTCACGAGCTCTCTGATATGATGTTGCTGCCTGTCTCTCTGTCTTCCTCTTTTGACACTGCAGTGTGGTGGTCAAGAAAGCATTAACTAGTTAACAGCAAGAAGTATGATGCCTTTACTAACTGAACTATAAACTATCCCCATACCATGTCCAGTTGACATTGGAGGATTACCCGTATATACTCGAGTATAAGCCGACCCGAGTATAAGCCTACCCCCCCTTAATTTTGACACAAAAACTTGGAAAACTTATTGACTCAAGTATAAGCCTAGGGTGGAAAATGCAGCAGCTACTGGTAAATTTCAAAAATAACTAGATGTGTATTTCCTGAAGGAAGTACAGATAGTGGTTTGAAATCGTACCCGGCTGCCCCTTTAAGAGAGACTTGCCTGCTGCTCCTGCAAGACTTTCAACTCAGGATCCGGTTTAACTGTGAGTGCCTCTCAGGGGCCACTTTGGCCTCAGGGTCTGATTTGGTGGGTGGGGCTCCTCAGGATCTGATTCCTTGGCCTGGGCTCCTCAGGGCTTGAATTGTTGGCCGGGATCCCTCAGGCTCCTATTTTGTGGGTTGTGGCCCCTCAGGGTCCGATTTTGTGAGTGTAGCCCCTCAGGGTCAGATTTTGTGGGTGTTGCCCCTCAGGGTCCGATATTGTGAGTGGGGCCCCTCAGGGTCCGATTTTGTGGTTGGGGCCCCTCAGGGTCCGTTTTTGTGGGTTGGGCCCCTCAGGGTCCGATTTTGTGGTTTGGGCCCCTGAGGGTCCGATTTTGTGGCCGGGGCCCCACAGGGTCCGATTTTGTGTCCGGGGCCCCTCAGGGTCCAATTTTGTGGTTGGGACCTCTCAGGGTCTGATTTTGTGGTTGGGGCCCCTCAGGGTCCGATTTGGCGGGCGGGTCCCCTCAGGGTCCGATTTGGTGGGCGGGGCCCCTCAGGGTCCAATTTGGTGGGCGGGGCCCCTCAGGGTCCGATTTGGCGGGCGGGTCCTCTCAGGGTCCGATTTGGTGGGCGGGGCCCCTCAGGGTCCAATTTGGTGGGCGGGGCCCCTCAGGGTCCAATTTGGTGGGCGGGGCCCCTCAGGGTCCGATGTTCTGGCCGGGGCCCCTCAGGGTCCGATTTTGTGGGTTGGGCCCCTCAGGGTCCGATTTTCTGGCCGGGGACCCACAGGGTCTGATTTTGTGTCCGGGGCCCCCAGGGTCCGATTTTGTGGATGGGACCCCTCAGGGTCTGATTTTGTGGTTGGGGCCCCTCAGGGTCCGATTTTGTGGTTGGGGCCCCTCAGGGTCCGATTTTGTGGCCGGGGCCCCTCAGGGTCCGATTTTGTGGCTGGGGCCCATCAGGGTCCGATTTTGTGGCCGAGGCCCCTCAGGGTCCGATTTTGTTGGGGCCCCTCAGGGTCTGATTTTGTGGCAGGGGTCAATCAGCCTCCGATCTGGAGGCCGGGGTGGCTCGGCCTCCGATTTGGAGGCCGGGGTGGCTCGGCCTCCGATTTGGAGGCCGGGGTGGCGCAGCCTCCGATTTGGAGCCTGGGGTCGCTCAGCTTTCGATTTGGCGTGTCGGCCCTTTAAGACTCATTTCGGTGCACCGGCCCTTTAACAATCACTTTGGCGCGTCGGCCCTTTAAGAGCTAGTTTGGCTCGCTGGGCTTCTTCTAAATCAACTTTGGCGTACATTCTCTCTCAGGGGCATGTGTCATGTGATGAAGCTAGATTTGCATTAGTGCTGTGGGTTTCGCTTTAAGAGCTGATATTATGTGGCAGAAGCTCTGTCCTTGGGGCGTCATGTGACATTCGTAGGCGTTGGCATAGTAACTTGGTCTGCCTGCGCATATCAATGAGCTTAACTGCCATTTCAATCGCCTCAGGGCACGTTTTGCCATTTCCCATTGAAAAGCATTGGAGACAGTGCATTCCAATGACGGGAAAAAAAATTTTCAAATGCAAATTGCGCAAAAACTACAAATCCGATCGACACGAAAAATACTTAGCACACCTCTCGTGGACGCTGGCTTCGAAACGACACCTCAACGTAGTCTGTGCGTGTAGCGGTTCGTACTGTATTAATTGCGGAAATCAACTTAATAATAATAATAATAAGAAGAATAAGTTAGCAGCGTTCGGATTACAATATAGTGGTTTTTTCAAACCACTATAAAAATAGATACCAATAAAAGTAAAATTAATTGAGACATCAGTAGGTTGAATGTTTTTGAATATCCATATTGAATCAGGAGCCCCATATAATGCTCCATACAGTTCATGATGGCCCCATAAGATGCTCCATACAAAATGCACCCCATATAATGCTGCACAGAGGTTAATAATGGCCCCATAAGATGCTCCATAGAATAATATGCCCCATATGCTGCTCCATAAAGGTTATGGCCCCATAAGACATTCCATAGATTATGCTCCATATGCTGCCTCATAAAATGCTCCATAGAATAGGCCCCATAAGATGCTCCATTGAATATATCCCCATATGCTGCCCCCATAAGATGCTCCATCGAATGTTTCCATATGCTGTCCCCTTAAGATGCTCCACTGAATATGCCCCCTTATGCCGCCTCCATAAGATGCTCCACTGAATATGCCCCCATACTATGCTCCACTGAATATGCCCCCATAAGATGCTCCACTGAATATGCCCCCATATGCTGCCTCCATAAGATGCTTCACTGAATATGCCCTTATATGCTGCCCCATAAGATACTTCACTGGATATGCCCTCATATGCTGCCCCCATAAGATGCTACACTGAATATGCCCTCATATGCTGCCTCCATAAGATGCTCCACTGAATATGCCCCCATATGCTGCCTCCATAAGATGCTCCACTGAATATGCCCCCATAAGATGCTCCACTGAATATGCCCCCATATGCTGCCTCCATAAGATGCTTCACTGAATATGCCCTTATATGCTGCCCCATAAGATGCTCCACTGGATATGCCCTCATATGCTGCCCCCATAAGATGCTACACTGAATATGCCCTCATATGCTGCCTCCATAAGATGCTCCACTGAATATGCCCCCATATGCTGCCTCCATAAGATGCTCCACTGAATATGCCCCCATATGCTGCCTCCATAAGATGCTCCACTGAATATGCCCCCATATGCTGCCTCCATAAGATGCTCCACTGAATATGCCCCCATATGATGCTCCACTGAATATGCCCCCATATGTAAGGAGAGCTTTAAACTAGAACAACATGGGAAGGGAAGCAAAAGACCAGAAAAAGCCATACACCTGACAAATGCTATTGAGAACTCTGCTATTAGAAGTGGAAAGGAAGAACAAAGACGAAAGAATCTAGTTAATAAATATATTGAAGAAAGAGAAACCAATCACAAACTAAAATGTTTCTATACTAATGCAGAAAGCATGGGCAACAAACAAGGAGAATTGGAACTATTAACACAGGAAAAGAAATATGATGTAATTGGAATCACTGAAACTTGGTGGGACAATACACATGATTGGAATACAAGACTAGAAGGATACAACTTATTTGCAAGAAACAGACTTGATAAACGAGGAGGGGGTGTCGCATTGTATGTTAGAAACGCGTATATCTGCACAGAGATTGAAGCTTCAGAGACTGGGAGTTCTGTGGAAACTGTTTGGGTAAGAATACAAGGACAGAACAATGGAAAGGACACCATTGTAGGCATTTACTACAGGCCGCCTGTGCAAGCTGAAGTTATGGGTGAACTCTTTATGCATCAAATGGCCAAGTTCTCCAAAAAATATGACATAGTTGTCATGGGAGATTTCAACTATCCAGACATTTGTTGGGAATCTCTCTCAGGCAAAACTAACAGGTCAAGGAAATTCTTATCCTCTCTTGCTGACAACTTTATCTTCCAAAAGGTAAGGGAGAAAACAAGGGGAACTGCTACCTTGGATCTAATCCTTATAAACAGGGAGGAAATGGTTGAGGAGGTAAAAGTGGCTGGGACCCTAGGAAGTAGCGACCATGCTATTTTAGAATTTTGGATAACTAGAGGCGGAAGACCAGTGAAGACTCAGACATCAAGGTTAGATTTCAGAAAGGCAGATTTTAAGGGATTCAGAAAGAGAATTGGAGGGATCCAATGGCTGGATATCCTTAAAGACAAAAATGTCCAGGAAGGATGGGAAATCTTGAAAAATGAAATTCTCAAAGCACAGTTGTTAACAATTCCGAAAAGAGGGAAGAATAGGAAGCATTTAAGGAAGCCAGGATGGATGAACACAGAACTTAAGCACATGCTAAAAAGGAAGAAAAAAATGTTTATAAAATGGAAAGAGGGAGGCATATCTAAAGAAGAATATAATGCTGTCTGCAGAACCTGCAGGGCACAAATCAGATTATCTAAAGCTGAAAATGAATTGAGGCTTGCAAGAGATGTCAAAAGCAATAATAAAGGATTTTGGGGATATGTCAAAAGTAAAAGAAAAGTCAAAGATGCTATAGGATTTTTACAGGATGAAAATGATGACATGGTAAGACAGGATGTTGAGAAGGCTGAACTTTTAAATTCCTATTTTGCATCTGTTTTCTCTCAGAAAGGAAATGTAACATCAACTGTTATTCACTGTCCTATTAAGGGAATAGAAGAATCCAGGATATCTATAAACAGAAAGATAGTGAGGAAACACTTAGCTAACCTAAATGAATTCAAGTCTCCAGGTCCAGATGAATTACACCCCAGAGTACTGAAGGAGATAGCAGAAGAAATTTTTGAACCCCTCTCCATAATCTTTGAAAATTCTTGGAGAAAAGGAGAAGTGCCAGAAGACTGGAGAAGAGCAAATGTTGTTCCTATCTTCAAAAAGGGGAAGAAGGTGGACCCAGGTAACTATAGGCCGGTGAGTCTGACTTCTATACCAGGAAAGATCTTTGAACAAATTATTAAACAACATGTATGTCAATACCTGGATAAGAATGAAGTGATTAAACAGAGTCAGCATGGGTTTGTAACTAATAAGTCATGTCAGACTAACTTAATTTCCTTCTATGACGGTATCACTGATTGGGTGGATCAAGGAAATGCTGTAGATATAGTATATCTTGACTTCAGCAAAGCATTTGACAAAGTCTCTCATACAATCCTTATTGAAAAAATGACTAAGTATGGAATGGACAAGGCAACTGTTAGGTGGATTCATAACTGGCTTAGTGATCGGACCCAAAGAGTGGTCGTAAATGGCTGCACATCCAGTTGGAGGAATGTCTCAAGTGGGGTACCACAGGGCTCTGTCCTGGGCCCTGTATTGTTCAACATCTTTATCAATGATTTAGATGAAGGAATTGAGGGTAAACTGATCAAATTTGCTGATGACACAAAGCTAGGAGGGATAGCTAATACTAGAGAAGAGAGAGAGAGGATTCAAAAAGATTTAAATAAACTGGAGAAGTGGGCAGCAACTAACAGAATGGTTTTTAACAGGGAGAAATGCAAAGTACTACATCTGGGCAATAAAAATGAAAAAAGCATATATAGAATGGGAGGAATAGGGCTAAGTGACAGCACATGTGAAAAAGACTTGGGTATACTAATAGATTACAGACTGAATATGAGTCAACAGTGTGATGCAGCAGCAAAAAAGGCAAATGCAATTCTAGGATGTATTAACAGAAGCATACAGTCTAGATCACGTGAAGTCATTATTTCCCTCTACTCCTCTTTGGTCAGACCTCATCTGGAATATTGTGTCCAGTTTTGGGCACCACATTTTAACCCCTTCCTGACATGCGACGTACTATCCCGTCCACGGTACCCGGGCCCGTATGACCGTGGACGGGATAGTACGTCTACCGCGATCAGCGGCGCCCACGTGGTGAGCGCCGCTGATCGCGGCCGGGTGTCAGCTGATTATCACAGCTGACACCCGGCACTATGTGTCAGGGGTGGTCACGGACCGCCCCCGACACGTTAACCCCTTGCACACCGCGATCAAACATGATCGCGGTGTACCGGGAGTTAAAGGGAAGCATCGGCAGGGAGGGGGCTCCCTCCGTGCTTCCCTGAGCCCCCCACGGCAGCGCAATGTGCAGCGCTGCTGCGGGGGGCTCCTATCCTCCAGGCCCCCGAATCCAAGATGGCGACGGGGGCCTTCGGGGACCTGAGGAAGCTGGCTTCCTCAGTGCCTGCAAAGCGCAGGCAAGAGGAAGTCTTCTTCAATGCCTGTGACAGATTGCTTATCTGTCACAGTGATCTGTGATGTGACAGATCAGCGATCTGTCACAGGACAGTGATGTCCCACCTGGGACTATGTAATAAAGTAAAAAAAAAATTAAAAAAAAATGTAAAAATAAATTTAAAAAAATCGCCAAATAAATTAGAAAAAAAAAAATATATATTCCCTCAATAAATCCATTTTTTGGAAATAATAAAAAAAAAACAATTAAAGTACACATATTAGGTATCGCCGCGTCCGTAATGACCCGCCCTATAAAACTGTCCCATTAGTTAACCCTTTTAGCGAACCTCTTAAAAAATAAAAATAAAAAACGAAGCAAAAAATAATGATTTATTATCATACCGCCAAACAAAAAGTGTAATAACGCGCGACCAAAAAGACACATATAAATATCCATGGTACCGCTGAAAACGTCATCTTGTCCCGCAAAAAACGAGCCGCCACACAGCATCATCAGCGAAAAAATAAAAAAGTTATAGCTCACAGAATAAAGCGATGCAAAAATAATTATTTTTTATATAAAATAGTTTTCATTGCATAAAACCGACAAAAACATAAAAAAACGACCTAAATGAGGTATCGCTGTAACCGTACTGACCCGAAGAATAAAACCGCTTTATCAATTTTACCGCACGCGGAACGGTGTAAACGCACCCCCCCAAAAGAAATTCATGAAACGCTGGTTTTTGTTCATTCTGCGTCCCAAAAATAGGAATAAAAAGCGATCAAAAAATGTCACATGCCCGAAAATGGTACCAATAAAAACGTCAACTCGTCCCACAAAAAATAAGACCCCACATGACTCAGTGGGTCAAAATACGGAAAAATTATAGCTCTCAAAATGTGGTGATGCAAAAACTATTTTACAATAAAAAGCGTCTTTTAGCGTGTGACAGCCGCCAAACATAAAAACCGCCATAAATAGTAAGTCAAACCCCCCGTTATCACCCCCTTAGTTAGGGAAAAATAATAAAACTAAAAAAAAAAGTATTTATCTCCATTTTCCCGTTAGGGTAAGGCTGTGTGCACACGCTGCGGATTAGGTGCGGATTCATCCGCGCGGATTTTGTAAAATCCGCAGGTGAAACCGCAGGTCAAAAGACCTGCGGTTTTACCTGCGGATTGCTCTGCGGTTTTGTCCTGCGGTTTTTCATCTCAATAGAGGAGATGGCAAACCGCAGGAGAATCCGCAGAAAGAATTGACATGTCAATTCTTTCTGCGGATTGAAAACCGCAGATAATCCGCGCGGAAAATTCCGCACCGTCTGCACTGCGGTTTTTGATTCCCATAGGGAATCATGGTACTGTACACCGCAGCAGAAACTGCTGCGGGTCCGCAGCAGCCAAAACCGCTGCGGAACCGCAGCAAAATCTGCAGCGTGTGCACACAGCCTTAGGGCTAGGGCTAGGGTTAGGGTTAGGGTTAGGGCTAGGGTTAGGGCTAGGGTTAGGGCTCAGATTAGGGTTAGGGGTGTGTTGGGGTTAGGGTTGGAGTTATAATTGGGGGTTTCCACTGTTTGGGCACATCAGGGGCTCTCCAAATGCAACATGGCGTCTGATCTCAATTCCAGCCAATTCTGAGTTGAAAAAGTCAAATGGTGCTCCTTCCCTTCCAAGCTCTGCCATGCGCCCAAACAGTGTTTTACCCCCACATGTAGGGTATCAGCCTACTCAGGACAAATTGCAAAACAATTTTGGGGGTCCAATTTCTCCTGTTACCCTTAGGAAAATAAAAAATTGGGGGCAAAAATATCATTTTTGTGGAAAAAAATGATTTTTTTATTTTCACATCCGAGTGTTATAAACTTCTGTGAAACACTTGGGGGTTCAAAGTGCTCACCACACATCTAGATAAGTTCCGAAGGGGGGTCTAGTGTCCAAAATGGGGTCACTTGTGGGGAGTTTCAATAGTTTAGGTACATCAGGGGCTCTCCAAACGCACATGACACCCGCAGACCATTCCATCAAAGTCTGCATTCCAAAACGTCACTGCTTCCCTTCCGAGCCCCGACGTGTGTCCAAACAGTAGTTTTCTCCCACATATGGGGTGTCAGCGTACTCAGGCCAAATTGGACAACAACTTTTGGGGGTCCAATTTCTCCTGTTACCCTTGGGAAAATGAAAAAATTGGGGACTAATTGATCATGTTTCTGGAAAAAATACGATTTTTTTATTTTCATGCCCTGGCATTATAAACTTCAGTGAAGCCCTTGGGGGTTCAAAGTGCTCACCTCACATCTAGATAAGTTCCTTAGTGGGTCTAGTTTTCAAAATGGGGTCATTTGTGGGGGGTTTCCACTGTTTAGGTACATTAGGGGCTCTCCAAAGGCAACATGACACCCGCAGACCATTCCATCAAAGTCTGCATTCCAAAACGTCACTACTTCCCTTCCGAGCCCCGACGTGTGCCCATACAGTAGTTTTCTCCCACATATGGGGTATCAGCATACTCAGGACAAATTGGACAACAACTTTTGGGGTCCAATTTCTCCTGGTACCCTTGGGAAAATAAAAAAATGGTGACTAAAAGATCATGTTTGTGGAAAAAAATACGAATTATTTATTTTCACGCCCAGGCATTATAAACTTCTGTGAAGCACTGGGGGGGGTCAAAGTGCTCACCACACATCTAGATAAGTTCCTTAGGGGGTCTAGTTTCCAAAATAGTGTCATTTGTGGGGGGTTTCCACTGTTTTGGTACATCAGGAGTTTTCCAAACGCGACATGGTGTCCGATCTCAATTCCAGCCAAAAACGTCAAATGGCGCTGCTTCCCTTCCGAGCTCTGCCATGCGCCCAAATAGTGGTTTACCCCCACATGTGGGGTATCAGCGTAAGAACAAATTGCACAATAACTTTTACGGTCCTGTTACCCTTGGAAAAATAAGAATTGAGGGTGAAAAGATCATTTTTGTGGAAAAAATATGATTTTTTAATTGTATGGCTTTATGTTATAAACTTCTGTGAAGCCCATGGGGGTTCAAAGTTCTCGCCACACATCTAGATAAGTTCTTTAGGGGGTCTAGTTTCCAAAATGGTGTCATTTGTGGGGGATTTCCACTGTTTTGGTACATCAGGGGTTTTCCAAACGCGACATGGTGTCCGATCTCAATTCCAGCCAAAAACGTCAAATGGCGCTGCTTACCTTCCGAGCTCTGCCATGCGCCCAAATAGTGGTTTACCCCCACATGTGGGGTATCAGCGTACTCAGGACAAATTGCACAATAACTTTTAGGGTCCTGTTACCCTTGGAAAAATAAGAATTGAGGGTGAAAAGATCATTTTTGTGGAAAAAATATGATTTTTTAATTGTATGGCTTTATGTTATAAACTTCTGTGAAGCCCATGGGGGTTCAAAGTTCTCACCACACATCTAGATAAGTTCCTTAGGGGGTCTAGTTTCCAAAATGGTGTCATTTGTGGGGGGTTTCCACTGTTTTGGTACATCAGGGGTTTTCCAAACGCGACATGGTGTCCGATCTCAATTCCAGCCAAAAACGTCAAATGGCACTGCTTCCCTTCCGAGCTCTGCCATGCGCCCAAATAGTGGTTTACCCCCACATGTGGGGTATCAGCGTACTCAGGACAAATTGCACAATAACTTTTAGGGTCCTGTTACCCTTGGGAAAATAAAAATTGGGGTGAAAAGATCATTTTTGTGGAAAAAATATGATTTTTTAATTGTACCGCTGTACGTTATAAACTTCTGTAAAGCCCTTGTGGGTTCAAAGTTCTCACCACATATCTAGATAAGTTCCTTGGGGGGTCTAGTTTCCAAAATGGGGTCACTTGTAGGGGGTTTCCACTGTTTAGGTACATCAGGGACTCTCCAAACGTGACATGGCGTCCGATCTGAATTCCAGCCAATTTTGCATTGAAAAAGTCAAACGGCGCTCCTTCCATTCTGAGCTCTGCCATGCGCCGAAACAGTCGTTTCCCCCCCACAAATCAGGTATCAGCGTACTCAGGACAAATTGCACAATAACTTTTGCAGTCCAATTTCTCCTGTTACCCTTGGTAAAATAAAAAAAATTGAACCTGAAGTATTTTTTTTATGAAAAAAAGTTAGATGTTCATTTCTTTTTAAATATTCAAAAAAATTCCTGTGACGCACCTAATGGGTTAATAAACTTCTTGAATGTGGTTTTGAGCACCTTAAGGGGTTCAGTTTTTAGAATGGTGTCACTTTTGGGTATTTTCTATCATATAGACCCCTCAAAGTGGCTTCAAATGTGATGTGGTCCTAAAAATAAAATGGTGTTGTAAAAATGAGAAATCGCTGGTCAACTTTTAACCCTTATAACTTCCTAACAAAAAAAATTTTTGGTTCCAAAATTGTGCTGATGTAAAGTAAACATGTGGCAAATGTTACTTATCAAGTTTTTTGTGTGCCGTATCTCTGTGATTTAAGGGCATAAAAATTCAAAGTTGGAAAATTGCGAAATTTTCAAAATTTTTGCCAAATTTCCATTTTTTTCACAAATAAACGCAAGTTATTTGAATGAAATTTTACCACTAACATGAAGTACAATATGTCACGAGAAAACATTGTCAGAATCACCGGGATCCATGGAAGCGTTCCAGAGTTATGACCTCATAAAGGTACAGTGGTCAGAATTGTAAGAATTGGCCCGGTCATGAACGTGCAAACCACCCTTGGGGGTGAAGGGGTTAAAGAAGACATCAACAAACTGGAGCAAGTTCAGAAAAGAGCGACCAGAATGGTGACCGGTCTGCAAACCCTGTCTTATGAGGAAAGGTTGCAGGATTTGGGAATGTTTAGTTTGCAAAAGAGAAGACTGAGAGGAGACTTAATAGCTGTCTACAAATATCTAAAGGGCTGTCACATTGTAGAAGGAACAACTTTATTCTCATTTGCACAAGGAAAGACTAGAAGCAATGGGATGAAGCTGAATGGGAGGAGACACAGATTAGATATTAGAAAAAACTTTTTGACAGTTAGAGTGATCAATGAGTGGAACAGGCTGCCACGAGAAGTGGTGAGTTCTCCTTCAATGGAAGTCTTGAAACAGAGGCTGGACAGGCATCTGACTGGGATGATTTAGCGAATCCTGCTTTGAGCAGGGGGTTGGACCAGATGGCCCAGGAGGTCCCTTCCAACTCTACGATTCTATGATTCTATGATTCTTCACAAGTACCCAGGTTGCAAAAGAACTGAATAAGATCAAAGTTTTGAAGGCTTCAGGTCCTGACGGCATCAGTGCAAGGCTAATCAAAACCTGTGGGCACCAGCTGAGTGAGATCATTACATATCTGTTCAATATGAGCCTGAGAATGGGTATAGTACCACAACTGTGGAAATTATCGTGTGTGGTACCAGTTCCGAAGAAACCTTATCCGAAAGACCTTAATGACTATAGACCTGTAGCATTGACATCACACCTGATGAAGGTACTAGAGAGATTGGTTCTCACACGTCTCTGTCCTCTAGTGAGCTCTGATATGGACCCTCTCCAGTTTGCCTACAGGCCGGGCATTGGTGTGGATGATGCCATTATCCACCTTCTAGATAGGACTCTCTCTCACCTGGAGAAACCTGGGAACACTGTGAGAATAATGTTCTTCGATTTCTCTAGTGCTTTTAACACCATACAGCCAGGTCTACTGAGAGACAAGCTGGGCCTTGTTGGCGTGGACCTCCAACTCTCCACCTGGATCCTTAACTACCTCACGAACCGACCTCAGTTTGTAAAGGTTCGGGACAGTGTGTCAGATACAGTGATCTGCAATACAGGGGCACCTCAAGGTACAGTTCTTGCCCCTTTTCTCTTCACACTGTACACTGCGGATTTTAGGTGCCACTCATCTAGCTGCTACTTGCAGAAGTATTCTGATGACTCTGCAATAGTAGGCCTCATCACAGGAGGAGTTGAAAGAGAGTACAGAGATACTAACCAAGCTTTTGTGGAGTGGTGTCAGAGGAACCACCTTAGGATTAATTCCGGGAAGACCAAGGAATTGGTGGTGGACTTTCGCAAGGGCAAAAATCCACCAGTAGTGGTGAACATTCAGGGAAATGACATTGAGATAGTCGACACCTATAAGTACCTTGGTGTGATCCTCAATAATAAGCTTGACTGGGCCCATCACTTGGATGCAGTGTACAGGAAGGGCCAAAGCAGGCTTTATCTGCTCAGAAGGCTGAGAGCCTTCGGAGTTAGAGGGGCACTCCTTGCATCATTCTTCAACTCTGTTGTGGCATCAGTCATCTTCTTTGGTGTGGCGTGCTGGGGTAGTGGCATATCAACCAGGGACAGGAATAGGCTGGACAAACTGATTAGAAGGGCCAGCTCTGTCCTGGGATGCCCCCTTGACCCAGTTCAGGAAGTAGGCGACAGGAGGATACTGGCCAAGGTGAGCTACATGGTGCAGAATGATTCCCATCCCATGCATGAGACCGTGACAAAGATGTGCAGTACTGTCAGTGACCGGCTACTTCATCCTAAATGTGAGAGGGAGCGCTATCGAAAGTCCTTCCTTCCTGCTGCAGTTAGGCTGTATAACCAGCACTGTCCAAAACGGAGAACGACCCAAACAGAGAACTGATAGATCCAAAGTTGTGACAGTCCGGTTAAATTTTTTTTTTTTTTTTCTTCGTATATGTACCTACCTACTGTCAATGTAATGCCTTTATGCATCTGTATCTGTACTTGTTCCTGCCTTGCTGCTGTAATGCTCTGAATTTCCCCATGGTGGGACGATTAAAGGATTATCTTAATCTTGTCACGGAAGCGCATGACATAATCCATGATGGACACTTCAGTGGGGTTTAGCTCATCTTCCCAGGATTCTTTTACCAACCTAAGGGGACCCCAGACTGGCCTGCCGTAGAGGAGCTCGAAGGGGGAGGACCCCATCGAGGCCTGCAGAACTTCTCTGTAAGTGAATAGCAGGTGTGGGAGGTACCGCTCCCAGTCGCGCCCTTGGGTCTCAACCAGCAAGCGGAGCATCTGTTTGAGGGTACCGTTGAAGCGTTCACACAAACCATTGGTCTGTGGGTGATACGCACTCGATACCATCTGCGTCACCTGCATTTTCTTACAGAGAGCCTCCATTAGGTGAGACATGAATTGGGTCCCTTGATCGGTAAGCATCTCCCTGGGAAATCCTACCATTGAAAAGATGGTCACCAGTGCATCCGCCACCTTATTCGCCCTGGTTGAGGACAGAGCTACTGCCTCTGGGTACCACGTAGCGTAGTCTACCATGGTAAGAATGCATTGCTTTCCAGAGCTGCTGGGGACTGCCAGCAGGCCACAATGTCCACTGCGATTCTCTGGAAAGGCTCCTCTATCACCGGCAAAGAGATCAGGAGAGCCTTAGGGGCAAGCCCTGCCTTCCCCATTTTTTGACAGATGATACAGGAGTGGCATGATTCGGACATGTCTGTCCCCATCTTGGGCCAATAGAAGTGTTGAGACAGCCGGTCCTTAGTTTTGCTGATCCCCAAGTGTCCAGCAAGTGGAATCTCATGGGCAATCCGTAACAACTCAGCCCTAAATCAATAGGGAATGACCAGCTGTCTTTCCCTCAGCCACTCCTTTTGGGATTCTCCGGGTACTGTCTCCCAGTACAACCTTCCTCGTTCCCAGAACACCCTTTCCTTATCAGTTGCGGAGGTGGGTGTCTCGGCGAGGTGTCTCAATTTCTCCAGGCTCGCATCTGACCGCTGAGCAACCTGAAACTCCTGGCTGGAGGCAGACAGAAGTGGGGTCCCCTCTTCACTGGGACCCTCTGGGACCTGCTGTGGGTCCACCTCTAGTTCAGTCACTACTGTAGCGGAGGAGGGTCCAGAATGCAGGGTGCTACCTGCATTCCAGGCACTTTGACTGCGGGTGACAGCAGCTACGTAGGCTGTCTCCAAGGGGATTTCTACCTCCCCATCCACCCCCAACATTTCAGGGGCAGTGCTACTTATGGGCCAGTTACCTTCCTCGGTGGCACTGGCCAGTGGCATGGCATCACCTTCCTCACGGTTCCCATGCACCTCCCCATTTCCTGTAGCATCGACACTTGCTCCTGCTAGGGTTTCCTCAGCCGTCTCACTCCGCAGAGCAACGTGACTGAGCACTCCTGTACCTGTAGACACATCAACCTTCTCAGAAAAATGGTTATCAGGTTCAGTTGGCACATTTACATCACTATCAGCATCATTCCTAGGGAAAGAATGGTTATCAAATGCATCATTACTATATAAAGCATTGTCAGGTAACCCATTCAGTTTCCGACCATCATCAGGGTCAATGTTACCCTTATTATCAGATTGGGGAGGGGTGTCAGGGAAGTAATATGCAACCATTCTCCCCAAATCATTCCCCAATAAAACATCAGTGGGCAGGCTTTCGGACACCCCCACTTCCCTCACCCAGCTCCCAGCACCGCAATCAATGAAAACCCGGGCCATTGGCAAGGGGCAGCTGACGCCCCCAATCCCGGTGACGTTTAGGGTTTTCCCATCAATCATCTCTTCACTGGTCGCCAGTCCGGGTTGGATGAGGGTTCGTTCGGCCATGGTGTCCTTGAGGCTTCTATCGAGGCGGGCCCCAACACAGATGTGCTGCACGTTGTCATCGACCTTTCCAACCACACCACCCACCAAAAGAACAGAGGCGTTGGGCCCAGACGCCTTGACTGGGGGGTTCTTCTGCATCTCCGGACAGGTGGCACTGAGATGTCCAGTCCGTTTGCAGAGAAAACACTGGCGAGGGTCTGATGTGGGTCTGGCATTGGCAAATGGGACAGGGCCTCCGGTGTGTCGGCTGGCCGGGGCACTGGGGTTGGTTGCAGGCTTACCCCCTCTCCAGCTGGCAGTGACTGGCTTCCGTGTCTCTGGTTTCCGGTTGGCCTCATAGGTGTCGGCAATCTGCGCTGCTTTGTTCGCATCCGTTGGCTCTTGGTCCAGTATGAACTGTCGGACCTCAGCTGGGCAAAGATGTAAGAACTGGTCTTAGATCATAAGGTCTTTCAGCAGCTCAAAGGTGTTCACTGACAGTCCGTGGATCCACTGGTCAAAGTGGGTCCTGAGTCCTTGCACCACATCAATATAACTGTCGTATGGGCCATGTTGGAGGTTCCGGAACTTCTTTCGGTATACCTCAGGGGTTAGCCAGTATTTGGCGATCAGGTCCTGCTTGATGGCACCATAGTGGTCATCTTCTTCTGGCGGGAGAAAAGCAAACGCCTCCAGAGCTTTGCCTTTTAGCCCTGGGGCCAAGTGCCTGGTCCCATTGTTCCATAGGCAGCTGGTACTGTCTACAGGCTTTCTCAAAGGCCCACAGAAAACTGTCCAAGTCCCCGTCCTTTTCCATCACAGGAAAATGCTCTTGCCGGGGTTTAGGACTCTGAGCGCTGTTGGGCTTGCGGCTCCAGGCTGTGGAGAGGATTCCCCCCTGCCTAAGAACCTCCAGTTCGTTGTCTCACTGGGCTTTGGCGCTCAGCTCTTTCAGGCTCTGCTTGGCACTCAGCTCTCTCAGCTTGACGCTCTCTCCAGCGCTTGCTGGATCAGCAGCTGACGTCTGTCCATATCTTCAGCGGGGCAGTGTTGTAGGGCCAGTTCCGGATAGCGGTCCATGGCTCCCTGGCTACAGGTAAGGCTGGCCAGCACCAGCTAGACCGCTGAAGCTGCACCATCGGCATGGGCGCTGCCTTCTGTGTCCACTGGGCCTTGGGAATGGTCCTGGCTCTCTTCCCATTGCACCAGCGCCGCAATCAACTTCTCTGCTTTTGTCGGCGGCGTCAAGCTGGTTTGATGTGCACAGGGCCGCAAGGGCATCCTTGTTCAGCCGCTTATAATAAGATTCTCTCCACGTATCCATGTTTGCAAAATAAAGGAAGAGATAGGATAGAAAAACAAAGAGAAGGGAGGGGGTAATCACAAGTACACACAATTGTCTCAGGACTAGTAAACACTGAGTTCGTTCTCCAAACTGTTGCTGCAGGGTCCTCGGAAGAACCATGCAAGTTTTAGTGAGAGGGATGATTGCTTAATCCAGATCATTAGTGCTCTATGATCCTACCGCTCTGCCACCAAATGTCAGGAAAAGGGGTTGTATGACCTTTGGCAAGCACACGGCTATTACATGGGCCGGGGGGCTTATCTTAGTTATCCCACCACTGCCATAATGTGATGAAAAACAGCAAGATAGTCTTGACCTATCAATTTACTGCATGGGGGCTTATTTTAGTCATCCCACCGCTGCCAACAATGAGTTACAAACTGCTGGGAATTGTGTATATCCCACTTTCCAGTTCCGCTTTGGAAATTGCAACTCTCCGGCGCCCCCTTACCCTCAGGTCAATCAGGGAACTGCACCTAGGATAATTAGTTGCCAGACGGGCTACTTGTTGTGCACTGGCTATTAGGCCCACTGCAGCAAGGGAATTATAAAGGCTCTGGCCGCAGCTAGACAATCAGCTTATAAAATCCCTTTCGTCACTGCCAGCTAGCCAACCTAGGCCAGAGCACACTTCGCTACCACCAGCTTGTGATTTCTCTATCAATATTTAAATTAATAAAGGGGTACGAAGACAACCCAAATTAGTAGCGTAATCAACTTCAGGCACGTATGAATTTGTGATAGAGCAAGGAGATACGGAACTAGTAATTTTATATTTTTACTCCCAAAAGATAGGCAGTGTTTACAGAAGATATAAAAAGATTTTACAATATGAGACAATTAAATTATGTACAAAGCAATTACAAATAAAAAAAAGAGGATTAACAAGAAAAGAGGCATTCACATGTTAAGGGGGTTTTACACATAGCAATATCGCTAACAATATCGCTAAAGCATCACCGATTTGGTGACGCAGCAGCGATATCGCTATGTGTGATACTTACCTCCGACCGGCTCCCCCGCTGTCCATCGCTAATCGCGTAGCTCCATTTCTCGTCATCTGCTTCCTGCTGGGCTGCGTGTGAAAGGTAAGTAACAACCGCTAGATCCCTGCTGCATCGCTGTGAGATCTTCCTGTGTGGAAGCTCACTAGCAATCATTTAGCGATGCACCAGCGATCCTGACCGGGTTATATCGCTGGTCGGGATCGCTGGTGCATCGCTAAATGTAAAGGGGCCTTTACTTAGATCATTTCAGGCAGAACCATGCTGGTGGGAGAAGCCAGACATCACCATGCATTGAGGGGTCTGGATGCAGCAGTTTCCCAGGCTAGAATGAGCTGTCCTGACTTAAAGTGACTTATACCCCTGGGTTTGTGACATCAGTAAAGGGTCTGGCTTGTGTTGGTCCTCCCCCTGCTTTCAGAGTTACAATCTGGCTAAGAAAACTATAATAATCATATCTTGCAGAGGGTACCTCGTATAGAAACGCACATAGTATCATCTTATTCAGCTTGTCGCTGGCGTTCATTCAAAATGAAACACAAAGCATCGGGCTGCCCTGGTTGCGCAGGAATCCACTTCTCGGATTCTGCTGAAGCTATAATTTGGAAAAACACAGGCTAAATAGTCCCATCGAAGAACATGCCAAATATGTAATTTCATATTTCTATCACTGATTGGGTCCGAGTTATGGCCTCTTTGATATTTCCCACATATATATATACAACACATGGGCTTATACAAAGAACATTCTTGGCTAATTAGCATTCCTTAATGGGGAGGGGGAACAGGAAGGAGCGAGTGAGCTGTAGTCTCAGGTTAAAAGCTGTGAGTGAAGATGCAGGCATGACAGGAAAAAAACAGGGGGTGTCAAGCCCTCACAACTGGCATAGCAGAGTTCAGTATGTGAATAGAAGAGTCTTGAATGTTCCAGAAAATGTGAAAATCAGGGAAATCTTACGTCATATTTTACATTATCGTTACAGGCATTATCAACAATAATATCAATGCTATTATATGCATTACGTAAAAATGGGGGCAGGTCAGTGAGGGATCAGCAACCTGTCATAAGCCAATATAGATAAATATGTAATCAGAGCACACTACGTAAGTCTCATTGACCGTTACAGGAATCTTTTGATTGTAGTGATTGCATCAAAATGTTGTGCAACAAAATATTAACCCTTTCACGCCAGAGCCTGTTTTTGCTTTTGTGACCAATTTTTTCAACTCTGACCAGTGTCACTTTATGAGGTCATAATTCTAAAACGCTTCAACGAATCCTGGTGATTCTGAGAATGTTTTGTTGTGACATATTGTACTTTATGATAGTGGTACCATTTATTTGATATGATTTGCGTTTATTTGTTAAAAAAGAAAATTTGTCAAAAATTTTGAATATTTTGCACAAAATAGTTAATAAATCATATTTCCCACACTTTACATCAGCACAATTTTGGAAACAAATTTTTTTCATTAGCAAGTTATAAGGGTTAAAATTTGACAAGCGATGTCTCATTTTTACAACAAAATTTACAAAACCATTTTTTAGGGACCACTTCACATTTGAAGTGAGTTTGGGGGGTCAATATGACAGAAAATACACAAAAGTTACACCATTCTAAAAACAGCACCCCTCAAGGTGCTCAAAACCACATTCAAGAAGGTTATTAACCCTTCAAGTGCTTCACAGGAATGAATGCAATTTGGAAGGAAAAAATAAACATTTACTTTTCTATACCAAAAATGTTCCTTTACACCTAATGTTTTCACTTTTGCAAGGGTAACAGGAGTAAATGGACTATACGTTTTGTTTTGCAAATTCTCCTGAGCATGCCAATACCCCATATGTGGGGGAAATCGCGACATTTGACTTTTTGAATGTAAAATATGTGGGAATAATTAGCGGTTGCCATGTTGCATTTGGAGAGCCCCTGATGTGCCTAAACAGTGGAAACCTCCAACAAGTGACACTAATTTGGAAACAAGACCCCCCCAAGGAGATGTGTGTTGGCACTTTGAACCCCAAGTGCTTCATAGAAGATAATTACGTAGAGCCGTGAAAATTAAAAAAATCATATTTTTTCCACAAAAAATGATCTTTCCGCCCTCAATTTTTTCCAAAGGGTAACAGGAGAAATTGGACCCAAAAATGTGTTGTGTAATTTGTCGTGAGTATGCTGACACCCCATATGTGGGGGTAAACCACTGTTTGGGCGCATGGCAGAGCTCCAAAGGGAAATAGCGCCGTATTGGAGAGCAGATTCTGCTGGAATTGTTTGTGGGTGACGTGTCACATTGTCAGAGCCCCTGAGGTGCCAGAACAGCATAAACCCCCAAAAGTGACTGCATTTTACCAAATACTTCCCTGAATGAATTCTTCTAGTGGTGCAGTGAGCATACTGACACCACAGCTGTTCCATAGAAAATTATACCATTGGGCTTTGAAGAAAAAATAATTACATTTTTACCACTAAAATGTTGTTTTAACCCCAGATTTTACATTGGAAAATAGGTAGATAGGTCACTACACCCATAGATGAATTCACAGAGGGCTGTCATTTCCAATTCCCAGAGGGGTGTCATTTCCAATTCCCAGACCAACAGAATCCCCCCTGTAGTGACCCCATTTTGGAAATAATGGTAGGATGGCGTGCACTCGGGTCATTAAAAGGGCAAGGTGCTGGTGAAATGGACCACGTGGGACCCAGATAAGCACAAGAAATATAATTCACCGCACACTTTTCTTGGACATTATGCAAAATTAGTGAATTTTATTCAAAAACATCCAGCTTTAGCTTACAGCGTTCGTTAATCAATACAATACATTCTACGTATGTTCCATAATTTGTGTTGCTGTATTTATTTGCATATTTACAAATTCTGGATTTCAATCACTAAAAATCCTTGTTTAAACCGTGGTTTCCCTTCATCTGGTATTAACAGTCCCTCTTTTGTACATAATCATTTTGTATATATGGTTTTTATGTATTAGCCATATGTACACCGTGTGCAGAATTATTAGGCAAGTTGTATTTGAGAGGATTCTTTTTATTAATGAATAACAACTTATGTTCTCAATCAGCCCAAAAGACTCATAGATATCAAAGCTTAATATTTTTGGAAGTTGGAGTGGGGTTTTTTTAGATGTGGCTATCTTAGGAGGATGGATATCTGCTTGTGCAGGTAACTATTACTGTGCAGATTTATTAGGCCACTTAATAAAATACAAATCTATACCCGTCTCACTTGTTTATTTTCACCATGGAAACCAATATAACAACACAAAATGTAGAAATAAACATGTCTGACATTCAAAAACAAAACAAAAACAATCAGTGACCAATATAGCCACCTTTCTTTATGATGACACTGGCCTTCCTCCCATCCATAGATTCTGTCAGTTGCTTGATCTGTTTACGATCAACATTGCGTGCCGCAGCCACCACAGCCTCCCAGACACTGTTCTGAGAGGTGTACTGTTTTCCCTCCCTGTAGATCTCACATTTTATGAGGGACCACAGGTTCTCTATGGGGTTCAGATCAGGTGAACAAGGGGGCCATGTCATTATTTTTTCTTCTTTTAGACCTTTACTGGCCAGCAGGGCTGTGGAGTCGGTAAGCCACAGTTGCGACTCCGACTCCTGGATTTTATCAGGCTCCGACTCCGGCTCCGACTCCGACTCCTTCATAAATGGCCAATTCATAACAACAAATTTACTGTTGTAAAATATTAAACATCGTGCTTATTCAGTTTCTCACCATCATATAAGTAATCAGACCACTTAGAGCAAAAACTACATTTATTAGAATACAATTAGAATATAGCAAATAACTTTTATAAACTTTTCTAAACTGTAAGTAAATATGCAATAAACACTTTTATGCAGTTAAAAGGAAGAAATCTATAAATTTGTCCTCAGAAAAAGTATTGCCTCTGTCAGATCCTCCTTCATGGATGCCCTCAAATCTGATCTAATTATTTTGAGAGCAGAGAACAACCTCTCTACACTAACTTGTGTTGGTGGCAAAGCAGTAACCACTCGGGCAACATCTCTGACAATGTCAGGATACAGAGGAATCGCTTGTTGCACTGTTATTTTTGATGAACGGTCAAATTTCTCAATTTCTTTTAGTGCACATGAAAAATTCTGCTGAAATGTACTGGCTGTTCTTCTATGCGGGAACGCTTTGCACGGTGCTTGTGATCCAAATATTTTTCGAAATTAAATTCTTCATCAGTTGATGATGAGGGTGAAGATGTGGCAGGACGACCAAATTCTTCTTGTTCCTCCTGACTGTTCTGCAACCCTTTCATCCTTACTGCTATTTCAAACAGAGCTTCTTTTCCTTTACTTAGCTGTTGATCATCTAGAAGAATCCGATGCATTGGGTCTACATAAACAGCTGCCAAAAGAATGTTATTTTGTAATAGTAGCTCCTCTCTCCGTTTCATTGATGTAGCAATGCCACTTGCAATTAACCCTCCTCTTTGGGACAGGCGAAACATCAGGTTCTTCCACTCCTTTAAGAAAATACCTGGAGTTAAGTCCTCTGCTTGTAATTTTTTAGTCACTGTAAATGGGTGCTCTAGCAATTTTTCCAGCTCAGTCACCTGATTCCACTGACTTTCATTTAGCGTCAGTTGAGGGTTAGCCATGTCTACAAGAAAGGTTTTCAGTTCAATCAAGCGCTGAATCATTAAGTAAGTACTGCCCCATCGTGTGGCTTGATCAATAATTGCCCCTTTTCCAGCACGTCTCTTCAAAATTGAGTCAACTTTAGGGGTTCTGGCAACAGTAGCCAATTTTCTCACCTTGCCAATCCGTGCAGCAGCATGTCCTTCTTGCAGACTGTCTCTTATAGCCAGCTGTAGCGTATGCACAACACAGCGCATGTGATGAATGAAAGAACATATTGACACAGTTTCAACAAGATCATCTAAACTATCATGTTGCTGTTCATCTGAAGCAACTTCAGTTTGCTCCTCAGTTACAATACTGTGTTCCTCTATTTCAAACATTTCTGTGTCTGTGGACCCAGAATGTTCTTCTAGCTGCTGGTCACCATCATTACTCTCATTCATTAGCTTAATAGTACTTATCATATTTGAAGCATTGTCAGTTACGACAGAAAGAACTTGCTCTTTTTTAAGTTCATAGTCTTGCAGAACCTTTTCCACCAAGACCTGGAGAAACTCACTGGTGTGATGAGCTTTGGTGTCTTTTACTGCCAATGTCTTGGTAACTTTCATTTTTGTCACAAACAAATCGGACATTGATGGCAAAATAGTTCACTCTGTGACGTGTGCAGGTATCCATTTTAAGAAACAGGCTCCCTTGAGAGTTTTTTTAAGTTCTTCCTTTTGTTTAAAATCTTCTTCAATTACTAATTTTCTAATACTCTCTCCAGAGAAACACCAAGCTTGCGGACCATTTCCCCATTCAGACACATAAAAGCTGGTCGTGAAAATAATGAAATAGGCACACTATCCTTTACAACAAGCTCTATGATCTGTTTTTTAAATGTATCTACTGTCATTGTCACAGTAACTTTGTCACTGACAAAATATCTTGCAACTGATGGCTGCAAAGTTCTCTGCTGCTTTGTTTGGCTGGAAGAGCTGGGCACTGGTTCATTGGTTTGGATGCAGTCTTTCTCATCCACTGCTTTCAGTACTTCTGGATGAAAGCGCTGTAAATGTCTCTTTAGATTAGAAGCTCTGGTAGGAGCATTTTTATCTTTGCCTGAATATGCACTCATCTTGGCTTCACAGCATTTGTTTTCGTCTGGATCATTTGTCATACACTGACAGACATAATGTTTTCTATCTTGAGTGATGGTGAAATGTTCAAATACAGCTGATTTAATGTGATGCTTCTTTGACATTCTCAGGTTTTTAATTCTGCATTCACAATCCAAATGACAATTGTTTTTCCTAAAAACAATTGTACAAAATTATTGCCAGGTCGTACAACTGATATAGTGGTCAGTAGTGTTGAGCATTCCGATACCGCAAGTATCGGGTATCGGCCGATACTTGCTGTATCGGAATTCCGATACCGACTTCCGATATTTTTTCAATATCGGAAGTCGGCATCGGAATCGGAAGTTCAAAGTTGATTGACAGCCTGACGTCATCATGATGCGCGGTGTGTGCGCATCATGATGCGCCGTCATTTCGGGCCTTCCGGGGGTCTCTGCCGGCCTGCCGTGGGGCTGTGCCGGCCTGCCGGGGGGCTGTGTGGACTGCCCGGGGTCTGTACCGGCCTGCCGGGGGGCTGTGCCGGCCTGCCGGTGGTCTGTGCACCCTGTGGGGGTCTGTACCGGCCTGCCGGGGGGCTGTGCCGGCCTGCCGGTGGTCTGTGCACCCTGTGGGGGTCTGTGCCGGCCTGCCGGGGGGCTGTGCTGATGTCCGGGGGTCTGTGCAAGCATCGTCCGATGGGACTACAAGTCCCATCAGGCGATGCCTGCTACCATGACAGTGATTGACACATTAGCCAATGATGGGACAGTAGTAGTCCCATCATCCGGCTAATGTGTTAAATGTTAAAAAAAAAAAAAAATACTACATACATACTACATACATACTACATGCATGCTACATACATACTACATGCTACATACATACTACATACATACTACATACATACTACATACATACCACATACATACCACATATATACCACATACATACCACATACATACTACATACATACTACATACATAACACATATATACTACATACATACTACATGCTACATACATACTACATACATACTACATACATACTACATGCTACATACATACTACATATATACTACATGCATGCTACATACATACTACATGCTACATACATACTACATATATACTACATACATACTACATACATACTACATGCATGCTACATACATACTACATGCTACATACATACTACATATATACTACATACATACTACATACATACTACATGCATGCTACATACATACTACATGCTACATACATACTACATATATACTACATGCATGCTACATACATACTACATGCTACATACATACTACATACATACTACATACATACTACATACATACTACATGCATGCTACATACATACTACATGCTACATACATACTACATATATACTACATACATACTACATACATACTGCATGCTACATACATACTACATACATACTACATGCATGCTACATACATACCACATACATACTACATACATAACACATATATACTACATGCATGCTACATACATACTACATGCTACATACATACCACATACATACTACATACATACTACATACATACTACATACATACTACATGCTACATACATACTACATATATACTACATGCATGCTACATACATACTACATACATACTACATACATACTACATGCTACATACATACTACATATATACTACATGCATGCTACATACATACTACATGCTACATACATACTACATATATACTACATACATACTACATACATACTGCATGCTACATACATACTACATACATACTACATACATACTACATGCATGCTACATACATACAACATACATACTACATACATAACACATATATACTACATGCATGCTACATACATACTACATGCTACATACATACCACATACATACTACATACATACTACATGCATGCTACATACATACTACATGCTACATACATACTACATGCTACATACATACTACATATATACTACATGCATGCTACATACATACTACATACATACTACATACATACTACATACATACTACATGCTACATACATACTACATATATACTACATGCATGCTACATACATACTGCATGCTACATGCATGCTACATACATACTACATACATACTACATGCTCCATACATACCACATATATACTACATACATACTACATACAATACATTCATACAATACATACATAGACATACAGTACATATAACATAGAGTAACATACTTACCAATACTTGTCACATTGTTCCCCGAAGCCATTGTCTTTTACGGAATAAATATTAACATAACAAACCACAAAAATACTCACCCACGATCCGAAGCAGTCCACGAGTGTGTCCCACGACGATCTTGGGTAGAGAACTGCAGCATCAGCTGTTGCTGCCGTTCTCTACGGGCTGCAGGAATCCAATGACGGAAGGTAGGTATCCTTCCGCACTGTATTCCTCCGCCACTTTAAAAAAAAAAAAAGTCCCTAGTCTCACTTTATGCCATTGCTGCGTGGGAATTTCCCACACAGCAATGGCATAAAGTGAGACTAGGGACTTTTTTTTTTTTAAGTGGCGGAGGAATACAGTGCGGAAGGATACCTACCTTCCGTCATTGGATTCCTGCAGCCCGTAGAGAACGGCAGCAACAGCTGATGCTGCAGTTCTCTACCCAAGATCATCGTGGGACACACTCGTGGACTGCTTCGGATCGTGGGTGAGTATTTTTGTGGTTTGTTATGTTAATATTTATTCCGTAAAAGACAATGGCTTCGGGGAACAATGTGACAAGTATTGGTAAGTATGTTACTCTATGTTATATGTACTGTATGTCTATGTATGTATTGTATGAATGTATTGTATGTAGTATGTATGTAGTATATATGTGGTATGTATGTAGCATGTAGTATGTATGTAGCATGCAGTATGTATGTAGCATGCATGTAGTATATATGTAGTATGTATGTAGCATGTAGTATGTATGTAGTATGTATGTGGTATGTATGTAGCATGTAGTATGTATGTAGCATGCATGTAGTATATATGTAGTATGTATGAAGCATGTAGTATGTATGTAGTATGTATGTAGTATGTATGTGGTATGTATGTAGCATGTAGCATGCATGTAGTATGTATGTAGTATATATGTGGTATGTATGTAGCATGTAGTATGTATGTAGCATGCAGTATGTATGTTGCATGTAGTATATATGTAGTATGTATGTAGCATATATGTAGTATGTATGTAGCATGCAGTATGTATGTAGCATGCATTTAGTATATATGTAGTATGTATGTAGCATATAGTATATATGTAGTATGCATGTTGCATGCATGTAGTATATATGTAGTATGTATGTTGCATGTAGTATATATGTAGTATGTATGTAGCATGTAGTATGTATGTAGTATGTATGTGGTATGTATGTAGCATGTAGCATGCATGTAGTATGTATGTAGTATGTATGTAGCATGTAGTATGTATGTAGCATGTAGTATGTATGTAGTATATATGTAGTATGTATGTAGCATATATGTAGTATGTATGTAGTATGTATGTAGCATGCATGTAGTATATATGTAGTATGTATGTAGTATATATGTAGTATGCATGTTGCATGCATGTAGTATATATGTAGTATGTATGTTGCATGTAGTATATATGTAGTATGTATGTTGCATGTAGTATATATGTAGTATGAATGTAGCATGTATGTAGCATGCATGTTGTATGTATGTAGCATGTAATTTTTTTTTTTTTTTTTTACATTCAACACATTAGCCGGATGATGGGACTACTACTGTCCCATCATTGGCTAATGTGTCAATCACTGTCATGGTAGCAGGCATCGCCCGATGGGACTTGTAGTCCCATCGGACGATGCCTGCACAGACCCCCGAAGCCTGCACAGCCCCCCGGCAGGCCGGCACAGCCCCCCGGCAGGCCGGCACAGCCCACCGGAGCCTGCACAGCCCCCCGGCAGGCCGGCACAGACCACCGGAGCCTGCACAGCCCCCCGGCAGGCCGGCACAGCCCCCCGGCAGGCCGGCACAGCCCCCAGAAAGGCCCGTACAGACCCCAGAGAGGCTGTACAAGGGAAAAACAGGATTTTTCTTATTCCGATACCGGAAGTCCCATAGACTTGAATGGGACTTCCGGTATCGGAATCGGCGATACCGATACTTTTTTTTTAAGATCGGCCGATCCATTCCGATCCGATACTTTGAAGTATCGGACGGTATCGCTCAACTCTAGTGGTCAGTAATACTGTTGTTATTCCTCATGTACTCACAGTTAACTGATGCAAAGTTTGTTGAAAGGATAATACTTCTTACAGTCTTCCTCTTCTGAGTAGCAGGCAGCTGTGAGATGCATGGAAGACGCACACCTAGTATGATCTAGTCTAGAGGAGGAGCTTTACTACTAAGAATTTGCAACACATTTTCACTTTCAGTTTCATACATTGTAAGTAGGGGGGTTGGGGCAGCATGAGGTTAACCAAGTATAAGATTAGATAAGGGCAGTGGAGAACAGTGACACACAAGAAGTAAGAAATGTCTCTATCTCCAGCAGAACTGCTTATCACTGTTGTTCATAGTTTGATAGAACATATATATTTGAGTAACGTTTATAAAATTCATATGAAAGTTCAATTATGAAATATTAATACATTTTTTTTAAAGCTGGAGTCGGAGTCGGTACATTTCTACCGACTCCGACTCCGGCTCCAACCAAAACTAACTCCGACTCCATGACTCCGACTCCACAGCCCTGCTGGCCAGCCACGCTGTGGAGTATTTGGATGCATGTGATGGAGCATTGTCCTGCATGAAAATCATGTTTTTCTTGAACAATACCGACTTCTTCCTGTACCACTGCTTGAAAAAGGTGTCTTCCAGAAACTGCCAGTAGGTCTGGGAGTTGAGCTTCACTCCATCCTCAACCCGAAAAGGTCCCACAAGTTCATCTTTGATGATACCAGCCCATACCAGTACCCCACCTCCACCTTGCTGACGTCTGAGTCAGAGTGGAGCTCTCTGCCCGTTACTGATCCAGCCTCGGGCCCATCCATCTGGCCCAACAAGAGTCACTCTCATTTCATCAGTCCATAAAACCTTACAAAAATCTGTCTTAAGATATTTCTTGGCCCAATCTTGACGTTTTATCTTATGTTTCTTGTTCAAAGGTGGTCGTGTTCCAGCCTTCCTTACCTTGGCCATGTCCCTGAGTTTGGCACACCTTGTGCTTTTTGATACTCCAGTAATGTTTCAGCTCTGAAATATGGCAAAACTCGTGGCAAATGGCATCTTGGCAGCTTCACGCTTGATTTTCCTCAATTCATGGGCAGTTATTCTGCGCCTTTTTTTATCAACATGCTTCTTGCGACCCTGTTGAATATTTGCCATGAAACGCTTGATTGTTTGGTGATCACGCTTCAAAAGTTTGGCAATTTCAAGACTGTTGCATCCCTCTGCAAGACAACTCACAATTTTTGACTTTTCAGAGTCCTTCAAATCATTCTTCTGACCCATTTTGCCAAAGGAAAGGAAGTTGCCTAATAATTAAGCACACCTTATATAGGGTGTTGTCATGAGACCACACCCCTCCTCATTACAGAGATGCAAATCACCTCACTTGCATAATTGGCAGTTGGCTTTCAAGCCTATACAGCTTGGAGTAGGACAACATGTATAAAAAGGATGATGCGATCAAAATACTCATTTGCCTAATAATTCTGCACACAGTGTATATGTATATATTGTCATATATGTTTTCTTATATTGTCCTCTCTATTTTTGTAGTACCCCATGACTAAGATCCGGGAGGATCGAAACGTTCGGTATGGGAATCTAGGTTGTATATACTAATTTTTCTGTTCTGGCACTTTTTTTCTGTGGACTGGATGTTTATTAATAAAATTCACTAATTTTGCATAATATCCAAGAAAAGTGTGCGGTGAATTATATTTCTTGTGCCCATTTTGGAAATGACACCCCACTGGGAATTCATCTATGGATATAGTGACCATTTTCACTACACAAATGATTTCCAGAAGCACGTAGAGGAAGGTTTAGAGCAAAAATGTCATTGTAGTGCCCAATATATTGTGCCCAGCTTGTATCTCTGGAGACCTCCCCCCACCTACCCCCGGAAATTGTTAAGTCAGCTCCACTCAAATGTGTCTGTCACTAAATAATCCAAATGCTTGAATGTCAAAACAGTTCAAAAACGTGGTTCTGTGTGGAGGATTGTAAAGCAGTCATGGAGGCATAAGGCTGGCAGTGATGGGCATTGTGGGTAATAATAGCGGGGATCATGCCTCATTCCTCTCTAGGAACATACACGACATCTTCTCTGGGGGTTCTTTCTTGTTTCAGTTACTGGGATGAGCGCAATAAAATGTCGCTCAGTGAGTCTTCTGACATCTTCAGATTCTAAAGGATTGGCTGGGACAACATTTTCAAAAGCAAGATTTTCAGTGACCTTTTCCTGATAATCAAGGAAAGTATCTGCATTTCCGGCTTTTCTGCATTACATAAAAGAATTATATGTGGCCACCTGAAACAAATAACTTTTTATACCAGATCTATGATTTTCTTGATACCTGGTATGGCTGTAGAACCTGATTTGCAAGGTCCACACCCCATATATTTGTTGTAGTCAGTGACAGACACAGGTTTTGGAGTAGTGGATCCCTGTTGGTCTGCAGTGGCCCTTGTGGCATCTGTGTGGATCGAGCTCAGGATAAAAATATCTGTTTTATCCTTAAACTTAAGGGCAAGCAGCTCTCCATTGTGTAAAGCCCCTGACTGCCCCTTTCGGAACTTTTTGCTGACCAATGATTGTGGAAACCCCTGACGGTTTTTTCGAATGGTCCCACAAGCCCCTATGTTATGTTCAACCAGACTTTTAAATAGGGGTATGCTGGTGTAGTAGTTGTCAATATACAGATTGTAGCATTTTTGTAAAAATGAATGATTTTTCCAGATGTCCCCAGATAAGTAGGGCATCCTGGTGGGTTTAGTTGGCTGTCTTTCCCCTCATAAATGTGAAAAGCTGATGTGGATCCGCTTGAACTCTCGCACATTTTATAGAGCTTTATTCCGAACCTTGCCCTCTTCGAAGGAATAAATTGCTTGAGGTGCAGTCTTCCTTTGAATTTTACAAGGGACTCATCAATGGAAATGTTTTCTGTTGGGGTGTAGAGCTATAAGAACTTTTCTGTCAAGTCTTCGATGATGGGTCTGATTTTGAATAGTCTGTCATGTTCAGGGGCATTTCTGGGCAGACATTGACTAGTGTCATAAAAATGCCAAAATCTCAAACTGTGGAAAAAAAATAAAGCTATAGAGGGGTATAGGGGAATACATGAGATACAGTTATTTGGTTTGACCCCCGGCTGACTGAACTGCTAAGTCTATGGAATTTTGGACAGTGGAGAAGAATAGGTATATGGTATGTGTCGCTGTTGCTAGATGGTGAGACATTTAAAACATTTGAAACACTTAGTGAAGAGTTCCCTTTGGAGCATACTATGTTTTACCAGTATCTGCAGCTGCGACACGCATTCTCTAGACAGTGGAGCAAGTCACCGATAGTGATACAGAATGACAGTATATTGAATACGCTTGGCCCCCAGAGGGGCACTAGGGGTGTTATATCGATAATTTACAGGGGATTGCTGGGTACATTTTTGTATAGACAGCCATTGATGGCTAGATCCAAATGGACAAGGGATTTGGGAGACATATCGGATGAGCAGTGGGAGTCGGTTTTACAATATGTCCCTAGAATATCTGTAAGTGAATCTGGGAGGGGGCCGCAGTTATACACTATACATAGGGTACACAGGACACCTGTGTGGATGAAAAAGGCTGGACTAAGGGCAGACTCTGGATGTCCGAGATGTACGATGGATGAAGTGGATATTCTTCATATGCCATTGTCTTGTCCAAGATTACAGGCATTTTGGATCGGGGTCCTGGATTTGGTGGAAAGCTTGCCGGAAGCAAATATTACTCGAGATCCATTGACGTGTATTTTAGATCATGTAGAGGAGGTGGCGTTGGATGAATGGGGTAGGTTAGCAATAGCCAGACTGCTTTATGTTACAAGTAAAACTATCATATTGCACTGGTTAGATGAGAATCCTCCAGCTAGGCAGGAATTTGTAAAGAGAGTTAATTTTGTAATCCTTATGGAGCGAAGCGTCTACATGAAAAGAGGCAAGATGAACCACTACGAGAATATCTGGGGGGGTGCTTGGACTTTCCCGGATTGGCTTCCGCAGAACTCGTCAAAAATAGGTTATTAGGGTTATAAAACAGTGTTCAACATTGTAATGCATGGCTAAGGATTGTAGATGCGTGACGGGGGGGTTCTTGTTATGGGAAGGGGGAGGGATGTGTTTGGTGTATTTGCATTTATTAAAATATGGGGAAAGTATTATAATTTGTACTCTAATGTATACTTATGTATGTAATACTATCCTGTATGCTTTCTTCAATACTTTATTCGCTGTCGGAACATAAAAGTGCATAAGCCTCCTCTGCACTATAATACTGACCGGCCATTTTATTCGTTTTCTTTTTTTTTACGTAAATACAAAACTACGACGTGACTGACGTGACCAAATTATTGGGGAAACAATGGAGAAAAGCCTAATTCTTTACCCTACCCCTAACTTCAGAATAAACCCTAACTTTAGCCCCAACACTAACCCTAACTAACCTGCCTTATCTGTTTTTCTTTTTATTTGATATTTGGGAGGCAGAATGAACAAACAGTTGAACACCACACACTACTGGTTCATCCAACAAGGTTTTCTATTAGACTGTGAGCTGTCATTGTCTTGGTAAATAATTAAAGGTTTTTACATAGCTTGCCATTTTTATGGACAATTTAAAGGGGTTGTCCACTACTTTTTGTAACCCCCCATTATATCCCCCTGGGGCCCCTAATGATTTTTGTAATTACATTGCGTTGCCAATTCTGCCTGTGAGCGGCGTCATGCGGGCAGCTGATTCCAGGTCACGTGACCCCCAGGCTGCAGCTGCCGCTAACATCTGCTGATGTCATGTCAATTTCCTGACTCTGGAAATTGATGTGACATCATCAGCAGGCGTGACCCAGCATCAACACACTGCTGTCGCTCATCAAGAGTCACAGCAGTGTGTGGGCGGTGCTGCACCACACGTCACAGCCCCATCACTCTGCAGCATCTGTCTCCTCACCCATCAAGAGTGATGGGATTGTGCAGGGGGTGGACGGGGCTGTGCGGGGGGGGTGGACGGGCTGTCTGTCAGCTGTGCGAGGGGTGGACAGGCCGTACCGGAGTCTGCGGGCTGCTGTGTGTGCAGTGCAGGGGTCTGCAGGCTGTCTGCTGGCTATGCGGGGAGTGGACGGGCCGTGCGGGGATCTGTGGGCTGTCTGCTGGCTGTGCAGGTTGGTGGACAGGCCATGCGGGGGTCTGCGGGCATCGATCTCCTGTAATAAAATAATAAAGCAACCTATACTCACCTTTCCGCTGTAGTCCAGATAATAATGAGGGTCCCAAGACTATCTCCCATATAGAGCAGTTGCATCAGCTGATGTGACCTCTCTCCAGGGACCCCAGCAATGAAATGACAGGCAGAGGTAATCCTCCGCTGTGTATCCCTCCACCACCGGGAAAGAGATCCCGTAACCATAGCCCTAACCCTAATCCTAATTCTCATGCAGCATTGCTGCAAAGTGAGAGCCTGAACTCATGTAACCTCAGTGATGCACTGCAGGAGCCATTGTCTCCTGTCAGTTCATCACTGGGAGGCCCACTCACCTGATGTCACTGTTCTGTAGGGGAGATCGTCGTGGGACACTTGTTATTAATTGGACTGTGTCGGACAGGGAGTATACGGTTTGTTTGTTTATTTTATTACTTTTTAATACAGGAGACCAAGGGCATCGCTTGGATCTGGGCGTGCAAAAAAAATATGAATTCCATGTTGTGTTTTATTTCATTAAAATACTTTATTCTTATGTGTGTGTGTTTTTTAACCCTTTATTACTATAAGATTAATAATGGATAGGCATCTTATTGACACCTGTCCATTATTAACCGAGCTTAATGTCATTTTCCAATAGCAAGGTGACATTAATCCCTTATTACCCCATATCCCACTGCTACACGGGAGTGGGAAGAGAGGGGCTAAGTGCCAGAATTGGCACATCTTCACTATAAAGCCTGGGCCTCATTATACAGCTGTACAGGGGTCTAGTGAAGGCTTTTTAGTCCTTTCCTCAGACTGTAGCTCCTGGGAACAGGCCCTCACTCCTGTCCCTTCACTATAAAGCCTGGGCCTCATTATACAGCTGTACAGGGGTCTAGTGAAGGCTTTTTAGCCCTTTCCTCAGTCTGTAGCTCCTGGGCACAAGCCCTCACTCCTGTCCCTTCACTATAAAGCCTGGGCCTCGTTATACAGCTGTACAGGGGTCTAGTGAATGCTTTTTAGCTCTTTCCTCAGACTGTAGCTCCTGAGAACAGCCCTTTCCTCAGACTCCTATCCCTTCACTATAAAGCCTGGGCCTCATTATACAGCGCTCTCTCTCGCTCTCATTTTGACCAGGGGCGCCCACAAAAAAATTTTTTGTTATAATTTTTTGGTAACATATACTCTTTGTTTCTCCTTGTTTTTAGTTCTATTCCTCCGGTGTCTGCTGCAGGACCATTAGTATCCATACAACCTCGGGGACCAGACCCCGGCCTTGTGCTGTGAACTTGGGAAGGGTTCTCCTCTAACCCTAATCCTTAGTCCTACTCTCCTTACGTTCCATACAATCCTTTCCTTCTCATGGAGAGTCAGGCTTTCTATAATGTCTCTTTCCTGTGCCAGCGGACCCAGGTCACTGAGGTCGGCTGCAGCACTTCCTTCCATCCATCCCACTCCGGGGATCTTCTCTCCTCCACTGACTCTGTCAGACTGACCAAATCCTAAACTCTTCCCGCTCTTTTGAGTGCAAACTAAACTCCACCCGCCTCCCAGCACGTTTCGTGTTCCAAGCAGGGAGCCACCAAAGGTGCTTTGCTACACTCCAAGCAGGGAGCCACCCGTGGTGCTTTGCTACACTACTTTGTGGTGTGGGGGTGTCGGTGTTGGAGTGTGGTCAGGTGTCTCCACCTTACCTGGATGATGGGGTACCACACCTCAGGAGGAGGTGCAGTACCTCTGTGGCGACTGAACCCTCAGGGGCGCCACATACCACCCCTTTAAACACAGCACGTCCGCGGGCTGCAAGAGAAACAAAGATGGACAGATACAGGACATACAAAAATTTTGATATGCTAATAAACAATTATCTAAACTTCCCAATGTGGGAGGCACTCATTCTTGAACATTGCAAGCAATTTTAACTAACTATCTATGTCCTAATACAGTACCTAATTCAAAGTGCTATTGGCAGTAAACACACTACCACTAGTGTTGAGCATTCCGATACCGCAAGTATCGGGTATCGGCCGATACTTGCTGTATCGGAATTCCGATACCGACTTCCGATATTTTTTCAATATCGGAAATCGGCATCGGAATCGGAAGTTCAGTTGATTGACAGCCGAAATGACGTCATCATGATGCGCGGTGTGTGCGCATCATGATGCGCCGTCATTTCGGGCCTTCCGGGGGTCTCTGCCGGCCTGCCGGGGGGCTGTGTGGACTGCCCGGGGTCTGTACCGGCCTGCCGGGGGGCTGTGCCGGCCTGCCGGTGGTCTGTGCACCCTGTGGGGGTCTGTACCGGCCTGTCGGGGGGCTGTGCCGGCCTGCCGGTGGTCTGTGCACCCTGTGGGGGTCTGTACCGGCCTGCCGGGGGGCTGTGCTGATGTCCGGGGGTCTGTGCAAGCATCGTCCGATGGGACTACAAGTCCCATCTGGCGATGCCTGCTACCATGACAGTGATTGACACATTAGCCAATGATGGGACAGTAGTAGTCCCATCATCCGGCTAATGTGTTAAATGTTAAAAAAAAAAAATACTACATACATACTACATGCATGCTACATACATGCTACATACATACTACATATATACTACATACATACTACATACATGCTACATACATGCTGCATGCTACATACATACTACATACATACTACATGCATGCTACATGCATGCTACATACATACTACATGCATGCTACATACATACTACATGCATGCTACATACATACTACATGCTACATACATACCACATACATACTACATACATACTACATATATACTACATGCATGCTACATACATACTACATGCTACATACATACCACATACATGCTACATATATACTACGTACATACTACATACATGCTACATACATGCTACATACATACTACATACATACTACATACATACTACATACATACTACATGCATACTACATGCATACTACATACATACTACATGCATGCTACATACATACTACATGCATGCTACATACATACTACATGCTACATACATACCACATACATACTACATACATACTACATACTACATATATACTACATGCTACATACATACCACATACATGCTACATACATACCACATACATGCTACATACATACTACATATATACCACATACATACTACATACATACTACATACATACTACATGCATGCTACATACATACTACATGCTACATACATACCACATACATACTACATACATACTACATACATACTACATGCTACATACATACTACATATATACTACATGCATGCTACATACATACTACATGCTACATACATACCACATACATACTACATGCATGCTACATACATACTACATATATACTACATGCATGCTACATACATACTGCATGCTACATGCATGCTACATACATACTACATACATACTACATGCTACATACATACCACATATATACTACATACATACAATACATTCATACAATACATACATAGACATACAGTACATATAACATAGAGTAACATACTTACCAATACTTGTCACATTGTTCCCCGAAGCCATTGTCTTTTCCGGAATAAATATTAACATAACAAACCACAAAAATACTCACCCACGATCCGAAGCAGTCCACGAGTGTGTCCCACGACGATCTTGGGTAGAGAACTGCAGCATCAGATGATGCTGCCGTTCTCTACGGGCTGCAGGAATCCAATGACGGAAGGTAGGTATCCTTCCGCACTGTATTCCTCCGCCACTTAAAAAAAAAAAAGTCCCTAGTCTCACTTTATGCCATTGCTGTGTGGGAATTTCCACAATGGCATAAAGTGAGACTAGGGACTTTTTTTTTTTAAGTGGCGGAGGAATACAGTGCGGAAGGATACCTACCTTCCGTCATTGGATTCCTGCAGCCCGTAGAGAACGGCAGCATCAGCTGATGCTGCAGTTCTCTACCCAAGATCGTCGTGGGACACACTCGTGGACTGCTTCGGATCGTGGGTGAGTATTTTTGTGGTTTGTTATGTTAATATTTATTCCGGAAAAGACAATGGCTTCGGGGAACAATGTGACAAGTATTGGTAAGTATGTTACTCTATGTTATATGTACTGTATGTCTATGTATGTATTGTATGAATGTATTGTATGTATGTAGTATATATGTGGTATGTATGTAGCATGTAGTATGTATGTAGTATGTATGTAGCATGCATGTAGCATGCAGTATGTATGTAGCATGCATGTAGTATATATGTAGTATGTATGTAGCATGCATGTAGTATATATGTATGAATGTATGTAGCATGTAGTATGTATGTAGTATGTATGTGGTATGTATGTAGCATGTAGTATGTATGTAGTATGTATGTAGCATGCATGTAGTATGTATGTAGTATGTATGTAGTATATATGTAGTATGTATGTAGCATGTAGTATGTATGTAGCATGCATGTAGTATATATGTAGTATATATGTAGCATGTAGCATGCATGTAGTATGTATGTGGTATGTATGTAGCATGTAGTATGTATGTAGCATGCATGTAGTATATATGTAGTATGTATGTAGCATGTATTATGTATGTAGTATGTATGTAGTATATATGTAGTATGTATGTAGCATGTAGTATGTATGTAGCATGCATGTAGTATATATGTAGTATGTATGTAGCATGTAGTATGTATGTAGCATGCATGTAGTATATATGTAGTATGTAGCATGTAGTATGTATGTAGCATGCATGTAGTATATATGTAGTATGTAGCATGTAGTATGTATGTAGCATGCATGTAGTATATATGTAGTATGTAGCATGTAGTATGTATGTAGCATGCATGTAGTATATATGTAGTATGTAGCATGTAGTATGTATGTAGCATGCATGTAGTATATATGTAGTATGTAGCATGTAGTATGTATGTAGCATGCATGTAGCATGTACTATGTATGTAGCATGCATGTAGCATGTAGCATGTAGCATGCATGTAGCATGCATGTAGCATGCATGTAGTATGTATGTAGTATATATGTGGTATGTATGTAGCATGCAGTATGTATGTAGCATGCATGTAGTATATATGTAGTATGTATGTAGTATATATGTAGTATGTATGTTGCATGTAGTATTTATGTAGTATGAATGTAGCATGTATGTAGCATGTATGTAGTATGTAGTATGAATGTAGCATGTATGTAGTATGTAGTATGAATGTAGCATGTATGTAGTATGCATGTTGTATGTATGTAGCATGTAATTTTTTTTTTTTTTTACATTCAACACATTAGCCGGATGATAGGACTATTACTGTCCCATCATTGGCTAATGTGTCAATCACTGTCATGGTAGCAGGCATCGCCCGATGGGACTTGTAGTCCCATCGGACGATGCCTGCACAGACCCCCGAAGCCTGCACAGCCCCCCGGCAGGCCGGCACAGCCCCCCGGCAGGCCGGCACAGCCCCCCGGAGCCTGCACAGCCCCCCGGCAGGCCGGCACAGCCCCCCGGCAGGCCGGCACAGCCCCCCGGCAGGCCGGCACAGCCCACCGGAGCCTGCACAGACCACCGGCAGGCCGGCACAGCCCCCCGGCAGGCCGGCACAGACCACCGGAGCCTGCACAGACCCCCTGGCAGGCCGGCACAGCCCCCCGAAAGGCCCGTACAGACCCCAGAGAGGCTGTACAAGGGCAGGAAAGGGTTTTTCTTATTCCGATACCGGAAGTCCCATAGACTTGAATGGGACTTCCGGTATCGGAATCGGCGATACCGATACTTTTTTTAAAGATCGGCCGATACCATCCGATACGATACTTTGAAGTATCGGACGGTATCGCTCAACTCTAACTACCACTTCAAGTATTCTCATTAACATATTTCTTCTTTCACATTTTCTTGAGCCTAAGTGACAACCGCTGATGCCTGGTTTGTCACCTGTAACTTTAAATCTTTATTCAAATTTCACATCTTTCCTAGATCTCACTGTCAGCTATAAAATCTGTTCTAGTACGATCAATACCTTTATTAACCACTATCATTATTTATTTTTACTATCAAAAAGTGCTAAACATTATTAATAAGTGCAATATAGACATTGATCCAGCCAAGATGTCATGAAATGTCCTTATTCCAAAAGTAAAACGCTAATTAGTTGAGGTAGTCCTTATTCCTAAAAGACTTATGTAAAACCAAGAAAGAGCACCTAAAGAGGTGCAACTATATACTTAACAGTTCTGGATCATTCAGTGTCCATGATCTCCACAGTTCAGTAAGAAAAACACTGCCAATAAAACTGGGCAACAAAAACTGGAATCAACAAGAAAACATCATAACAAAAATAGAAAAAACAGGCACAATGGTGCAAATACCCTCCTGGGTAACAGAGTTAGTTATTGGTATGCTCTTTAGTGTTGGTGGTCCCCTCCTGGGGTGCTGGAAGCTGATGACTTGGGCTGCTGCCAGGGGAGAACTGGTGGGCATCCTCTTCCTGCTTGTGGGTTCACATAGGACGAGGTGGTGGCAGCTGGTGGAATTTCTGCCTGAGGTACAGCGGGTGCAACTACCTGTACCATAGGGTGGTTAACAGGGTTGGCTGTAGCCTGCCTGGCCTTGGCAGGTGTGATCACCACAGTGGGAGGTATTCCTGCCGGAGGGACATAGGTCTTTTCTTTCTTGGCGTATATTCATAGCGTACCAGCCACGTAACCCCTCATGCCGGTTAAAAGTAGCGTATTCCCCTGGTTGCAGGTCTCTGGCAGGGTGTCCCTTTCTGAGGTGAGACTCCACATCCCTCCTGCTGAAGAATAGGTCTGAGATCCACTTGGGGTCGGTGATGAAACAAAACCCCCGCTCATGATTAACATTCAGGACCTGACCCCATCCTGCTGAGTCCCGGGGACTGTAGTGACCGGCACGGACCTTTTCCTTCTGGTCCAGATCAGGGCCCAGCACAGCCAGCCTCCGCTGTTCCCATTCTCTCTGCTTGACTGCCAGCTGGTGGATGGTCTGACATTTGGCCATGGTCTCATCCTCCTCCCAGGATCTGCTTCTACCCACCGTAGACAAGGGCACTACTGCTAGGGGTTCAGGTGTTTCCCCCCAGGGCTCATAGTCCCAGTCCCAGACAAGGTCCAGCACGACCTGTCCGGACACTGCAGCAGTTACACACCCCGAGGCCTGCCCAGATGTAGGGGCAGCAGACGTACCTGGAGCCTCCTGGCGATGCTCCGTTGCAGGTTTGGGACGGCAGTCGAAAGCATGGACATCCACCGGCATAGTCCAATCAGCTGCTGGTGGCGGCGGTGGAGCAGATGGCGGCTCCGGGTCCGCAGGGGTCTCTGGTGGGGCCTGCGCAGCCGTGTCAGGTCCAGGTTGGGGCTCTACTTCCTCTGCTTCAGCTCCCCAGCCCTCAAACAACTCCTCTTGGCAGGCCGCGACCAGCGGTAATTGCAGCATGGAGGTGGAGACAGGCGCTGCCGGTAACATTGCAGCAGCCGTCGGTTCCATGGGTGCTGCCTGAGGGAGATCCGGTGCAGCATCGACAGGTACTGCGGGTGAAGGTACCGGTGGTACAGCAGCAGCGACAGGTACCGGTGATAGAGGTGCTGATGGCGTGGGCCCCTCCCGGGCGTGCTGCCAGTTCAGGATCCAAAGTGCCTCCTGTCTCAGCCGCAGACGGGTAGTCAGCTGGGTTATCACGTCTTCCAGCTGCTGACGGTTCATGTTGGGAGTCTGATTGGAGCCTTCAGCCAGTGTGCCGGGGGAGGTTCAGCTCAACCTCCGTGCTCTCTTCGGGCCTCCTTCCTTCTTTCATCATGGTGGTCTCTCCTTCTTCCTGTCTGGACTCCTTTCCCGCCACCGACTCTCGCTCCTCCTTCTGGGGGCGGCGTCTTCTTCCTACTCCTCCATACCAAGCCAGTATACGAACCCCTCTGGGGGTGGGCCATGTTGCGGTTGCATAGAAGTTCAGGCAGGGGAGGCCCTGGACAGTTTGTGGTCTTTTCTTAGGACCACCCATGTTGTCACGCCCTTCTTCACCGTGTCGGCGGCCATTTTTAGAGTCCATTTTACAGTCTATAAATGTGGTTATTTTGGCACATTTTCAGCAATGTTTTAAGTCCAATAAATCTGAGGTACACAGAACCCGGTGGTACCGGGCTTCGTCATCCTGTTCGCGACGCCAAGTTGGGTCGCCCTCCCAGGGCCGGCGGGGTACTCGGTACCGGGCCCGATGAGCTTCAATGGGAGATGTCACGGCAGCTGGGACCCGGCCCATGGCCCTGGGCGCCCATTGTAAAGAGGGAATGAGTTCAGTCTGTTTCTGATAGTTACAGTTTATGAATGAATGATTCATGATGCCACCTGTGGCGTTCGGCAATGAAGATGTTAAGCAGAGGCTGCAGACAGATCCTCTGGGACAGATGGTGTGGTGCAGCAATGATGTTATAGCCCTCCACAGGCAGGGCTGTAGTCCCAGGGCAGTGTAGGTGAAGTGACACGTAGATGGTGCAGTGTCAGGCACGAGGGATGTAGCAGTGCTGAGCAGGTGGATGCAGGAATAAGTGGAGGACACCAGGGCATTTAGTTCCAAAGCTTTACTCACAGTCTGTTGTGGTACAAGCGCCCGCATCCGTGCCGTGTCCTCCGGGTCAGGAGCTCAGCCAACTTCCAGGTAAGATAAAGTACTCCTTTCCAACACTCCGCCAACATATGCCTTTTCTGAATGTCTCCCTTGTTGCGCCTATAGTAATCACAGTACTGAGTTACACTGGAGTTCCTCCTGTCAGATGTTCCTATGAACTCTACTTGTACGGCAGACAGCTGTGGCCTGCTTCGGGGACTCCTTACTACCTAGTCCCGGCTCACTCATGATGCTGTTGTGCCCACAAGTCTTGTGTAGGAATAAAGTGGTGACAACTTCTATTCCTCCGGTGTCTGCTGCAGGACCATTAGTATCCATACAACCTCGGGGACCGGACCCCGGCCTTGCGATGTGAACTTGGGAAGGGTTCTCCTCTAACCCTAATCCTTAATCCTCCTCTCCTTGCGTTCCGTACAATCCTTTCCTTCTCATGGAGAGTCAGGCTTTCTATAATGTCTCCTTCCTGTGCCAGCGGACCCAGGTCACTGAGGTCGGCTGCAGCACTTACTTCCATCCATCCCACTCCGGGGATCTTCTCTCCTCCTCTGACTCTGTCAGACTGACCAAATCCTAAACTCTTCCCGCTCTTTTGAGTGCAAACTAAACTCCACCCGCCTCCCAGCACGTTTCGTGTTCCAAGCAGGGAGCCACCAAAGGTGCTTTGCTACACTCCAAGCAGGGAGCCACCCGTGGTGCTTTGCTACACTACTTTGTGGTGTGGAGGTGCCGGTGTTGGAGTGTGGTCAGGTGTCTCCACCTTACCTGGATGGTGGGGTACCACACCTCAGGAGGAGGTGCAGTAACTCTGCGGCGACTGAACCCTCAGGGGCGCCACATAATACTAACGGCCCCATACAGATGAGATCAGAGTTGGCTGAATGGTCATTTGGCAAACGGCTATCTCTCCCGACTCCCCCATACACACAAATATTCCAGCTTTCCTGTGGTCTGTATGAGAGAGTCGCCTCCAGACTCCTCTAGAGGAGGATTATCTACAGGAAGAACAAACAGATTATCCTCTGAAATTCAGGATGCCGGATCCTTCTCTGCCCTGACATCTGTCGGGAGGCCCCCAAATACATTATATGGTCGGCCAAACCCCCCGAAATCAGTGCCTTCATGGAACTTTAGTCTAATGTGTATGGGGGCGTTATAAGGTAACTTATTGGACGCTGCCTCTGGCCCGGCCTAATAGACCTTCATACATTGCAGCCCAGACCCCATTATTAGGCATGTAAGTATCGCAGTAACTAGGCCGCCCCATACTATCGAGCACTTGGAGGCGGGGGGCATTCAGCCAAACTCTGTCACAACTTCTTAGATGCCATGTTTGCTTTTCACATCAGCAAGTGGTTAAACTCTCAGGGTTTTTGTTGCAGCCGCTCCTGTGCCATCCCTGCGGTGTACATCTATGTTCTGGGGCCCAAAAAGATTAATTTCTTTTTAATAAATGTTTAACATGTCAAAAATTATAAAATGTGTCTTCTGCTTTTTTGTTATTTTTTTTCTTCTTAGAAGAATTGTTGGAGCCAATTTTCTTTAGAAACATTTTAATATCGGCTTTTTCTGGAGTTTTTCTTGTAATATAGGAAAGCCTAAGGCCAGAAATAAACCCCATAAATCACTGTACATGGAGACTTTGGGAGCAGATCATTTCTGTCCGCGTTGATTGTGGAAACTAAAAATCTTTTCTAAAAGCCTCAAACTTCTGTGTGTGACTCAGAGCTGAGATCTAACGTGAGAGAAGATTCCAGTGCGGGGAAGACGGGAAACCTTCATATAGACGGCCGGTGGGGATGGAGGCAGTGACCGACTCTGGCCAAATCTGTCTCTAGAGCCGCAGTAGAAGATGAAGATGTCGTCCTCATCATGAAGGAGTTATTTCTCATGTCGCGTGTAATGAATATCTTCTGCAGTATTGCTAATGCCGATTCCAGTGTCGGTAATGAGACGAGAATTAGCGTTATGGAAGATGAGTCTATGAGGAACGTGTTCAGCTGCCGACTCCGAGGAGGAAACTGCTTGTTGTCTGTGACCTAAATATATAGGTTTTATTAGTAGATAAAATAATAATAATCTTTATATAGCGCCAAAATATTCCGCAGTGCTTTACAGTTTAACAGTTTCAAAACACAAGTCATAAGTAACAACGTTAACAATACAATAATTAAAGTAAAATAAGACGACCATGCTCGTGAGAGCTTACAATCTACAATGAGGTGGGGGAGATACAAAGTACAGGTGTGTATTTACAATGATGTATTTACAATGATGGTCCAGCCTTCTTGAGAAGGTGGGGGACAGAGATAGTGAATGGGCTACATACTCACACTTGCACATAAAATGACTTTGATTAGTGAACGTGATAGGCTGCTCTGAATAGATGTGTTTTGAGAGAGCGCCTAAAACTGTGCAAATTGTGGATAGTCCTAATTTCTTGGGGTAGAGCATTCCAGAGGATTGGCGCAGCGCGGGAGAAGTCTTGGAGTCGGGAGTGGGAGGCGCGGATTAGTGCAGAGGTTAGTCGAAAGCCTTTTGCAGAGCGCAGCGGTCGGCTAGGCCGATAGACGGAAATGAGGGAGGAGATGTAGGGGGGTGCCGCACTGTGGAGAGCTTTGTGGGTGAGAACAAGTACTTTGAATTGGACCCTATAATGAATGGGCAGCCAATGTAAGGACTGGCGAAGAGCGGACGCGTCCAAGTACCGATTAGCCAGATAGAAGACCCTGGCTGCTGCATTAAATATGGACTTGAGAGGGCAAAGTCGAGTAGCGGGGAGGCCAATTAATAGATCATTGCAGTAGTCCAGGCGGGAGTGTATCAGAGTGACAATGACGGTTTTTTTTGTTTCCCTGGTGAGAAAATGGCAGATTCTAGAGATGTTCTTTAGGTGTAAGCGGCAAGAGCAGGCAAGACATTGTATATGGGATGTGAAGGAGAGGTTGGTGTCAAACATAACACCCAGACAGCTCGCCTGCTGCCGGGGTGTTATTATGGTGCCACCTACGGTGAGGGAAATGACATATTTAGGGAGGTTAGTAGATGGCGGGAGCAGAAGAAGTTCAGTTTTTGAGAGGTTAAGTTTCAGATAGAGAGCGGACATGACGTTGGAGACTGCGGACAGACAGTCACTGGCGTTCTGTAGTACAGCGGGGGTAAGGTCAGGGGATGGCATATATAGTTGTGTATCATCAGCATAAAGATGGTACTGAAAGCCAAATCTGCTGATGGTCTGTCCAATTGGGGCCGTGTAGAGAGAGAAGAGAAGGGGGCCAAGGACTGAGTCCTGAGGTACCCCGACAGCGAGAGGAAGAGGAGATAACGTGGAGCCAGCAAACAAAACACTGAAGGAGCGGTCAGAGAGATAGGAAGAGAACCAGGAGAGAGCGATGTCCTTAATGCCTAGTGACTGGAGCCTATGGAGTAGGAAACGGTGGTCAACAGTGTCGAAAGCTGCAGAAAGGTCGAGAAGAATGAGCAGAGAGTGTTCACCGTTACATTTTGCTGTCAGAAAGTCATTGGTCACTTTGATAAGTGCACTTTCAGTCGAATGTAGGGGTCGGAAGCCAGACTGTGAAGGGTCTAGGAGGGAGTGAGAGGAGAGGTAACGGGTAAGGCTGCAGTAGACTAGGATGGGTCGAGAGCAGGTTTCTTTAATAATGGAGTAATGATAGTGTTTGAAGGAGGATGGGAAAATGCCTGAGGAGAGGGAGAGATTAAAGATTGTAGTTAAGTGAGTTGTGATGACTGGAGAAAGAGACTGGAGGAGTTGTGAGGGAATGGGGTCGGTAGTGCATGTAGTTGGGCGAGAAGAAGATAGGAGTCTGGAGACTTCTTCTTCTGTGATGGGATCAAATATGGAAAGTGAGCCAGGGGAAATGCAATTAGGGATGGGAGTCACAGCACTTGGTGGTTGGGAGCGGATGTCCTGACGGATATTATCTATTTTCTCTATAAAATGGGAGGCCAGGTCATTTGCACAAATGTCTGAGATAGGAGCTTGTGCTTTTGGCCTGAGGAGGGAGTGAAAAGTGTCAAAAAGTTTCTTGGGGTTGTTGGCTAGTGAGGAGATCAGGGTGGTGAAGTAGGTCTGTTTGGCGAGGTGAAGGGCAGAGTTGTAGGTTCTTAACATAAATTTGAAGTGGATGAAGTCTTCTGCTGTGCGGGTTTTTCTCCATCGGCGTTCAGCACTCCTAGAGCATCGCTGGAGAAATTGAGTTTGCGATGTGAGCCAGGGCTGTTTTACTCTGTGTTTGGAGGTTCTGAGGGTGAGGGGCGCTACCTGTTTAAGGGTGGTTGTAAGAGTGTGTTGTAGTGATGAACAGCCAGATCATTACAGGAAAAAGAGGAGATTGGGGACGGAAGATTGTAGGGAGTCTAAAAGTGTCTGAGGGTTAATGGCTTGTAGATTTCTGAATGTGTGATAGGTAGGAGTGTGCTGGGGTGGGCGAGGATTTGTGAGCGTGAAGGAGAGAATGTTGTGGTCAGAGAGGGGAAGTGGTGAGTTATTTAGGTAGGAGATTGAGCAAAGCCGGACACAGACCTGGTCAAGGGTGTTACCGTCTTTCTGTGTCTCAGAGGTTGAGAGCTGTGAGAGGCCAAGAGAGGTGGTTAGTGATAGAAGCTGGGATGCAGATGTGGAAGTAGGGCTGTTAATGGGGATGTTGAAGCCTCCCAGAATAAGAGTTGGTATTTCTGAGGACATGAAGTGCGGCAGCCAGGCTGAAAAGTGGTCAAGGAAGTGGGTGGGTGAGCCTGGGGGCCGGTATATGACCGCTACTCTGAGGGAGAGGGGACAGAAGAGCCTGATGGTATGGACCTCAAAAGAAGGGAATGAGGGTGATGGAACTGGGGGGACGTCAGGGAACAAAACTAAGCACTGTAAAATAATAAATCTCATATGTTTCCCTTATTATCTCCAGTAATTGTATTATTACACAGGATTCATATGATGTTACATCGGCTCATCATCTTCTCATTCAGGTCTCTACATTATCGGATCCTCTCAGGGAAGATCTTCTACAAAAGAAAATTTTCCTGATTTACCCATCAAGGATGGATATGGACAGAGACAAGATGGTGGAGAGGATATTACACCTCACCCTAGAGATCCTCTTCAGTCTCACTGGAGAGGTGAGAGATTCTGATGACGTCACATTACATCATTCTTATCTGTGGGAATAACAGATGGACAGAACTGGAGAGGTGAGGACTCTGGAAATGTCTGTAGTGAGATTTATTACTGTGTCTCTCCATTACCAGGATTACACAGTGGTGAAGAAGACCTCTGGTGATCACTGTCAGGACCCTATGTCTGAGGGATGGAGAAGACCCCTGAGCCCAATCACAGGGCCTCTACCTCACCCCCTGATCCATGTAGACATCAATGACCAGAAGATCCTAGAACTCATCTACAAGATGATTGAGCTGCTGACTGGAGAGGTGACACTGCTGGGACATTATACAGTAACACTATGAAGGGATCGGGGGGATGACGGTATCATTGTATGTGTCAGGTTCCTATAAGGTGTCAGGATGTCACTGTCTATTTCTCCATGGAGGAGTGGGAGTATTTAGAAGGACACAGAGATCTGTACAAGACCATCATAATGGAGGTTCCCAAACCCCTCACATCACAAGGTAATAGACAGGACTAAATACACACGGCCTATAATTATCTGTATGTAGAGAATGAATTCAGTCCCTGTATGTGTTTCCTCCAGATCTATCCAGTAAGAGGACAACACCAGAGAGATGTCCCCGTCCTCTTCTTCCACAGGACTGTAACCAAGAAGATCCCAATGTTCCTCAGGATCATCAGGTAGATGGAGAGAAGGTGTCAGGAGATCTTCCCTATGATGTGTAGACGGCTGTGAAGGTCTTGTGCTCAGTCTTGTTTTATCCACCAGTATTATATGTTTTATACTTGTGTAATGAGAACGGTGGAGATGGCAGGATTAGAGCTGATCATAGATGGGACTTCTCCATCTGTCGGTGACTTTTACAATATTTGTTTCAGGGTGAAGATCTGACCCATATTAATACTACAGAGACATATGTGAGAGATGATGAGCGGTGTAAAGAGGAGATTCCCACATATGACTACCCAGGTGAGTAGTAACCACTGAATGCAGAGAAGTCACAGATTCTTCTCAGTCACTGGCTGTGGCTGCCTTATCGGTGGTGTAGTCCGGCCATATTACCATGATCACCATTTTGCCTCTTGACCACAACATTCTCCTCCACCCAAAACTGTTCAAATGACTTTGACCTTTTCTATAGAACTTACAACCTGGAGGATCCACCTACCCCCTGGTATTAGTGTGAGGGTGATCCCTTAAAGAGAGATCTATATGATTGCTTGCACCTGATCCAATATAGGCCGAGTGCACTCTTAAAGAGTCACACTGAACACAGAGTTAGATGTCTACCCCTTTCTCAGTAAAGGCTTGCACACAACTGAAGTTTATTCTCAAGACAGAGAGACAGGAAATGGGTGTCACACAATCTCCTGAGTAGCCAGTGTCAGTCTATGATAGGTCCATTTCAACTTCACTTCCATATATGGTATCCAGTATCTTAGCTTCTGCATTCCAAGGATTCCTTCCAAGGTGTCTGAAGACACAGACGCCATCTTGGTACACCATATCAGAACTGACTTATATAAGGGTTAATAACTGATTTCATTAGCCATTGTCTCCTTCACATTAGAAGACGCTGACCGTTACCTGCCCAGATCTGTAACTATAAAGCCAAATGACAGCGTACGTAGAGTGTGCTGACAAGTTAGAAAATCACTTGAAGAAAGGTATTATGATGGGCCTGTAACAGAAAGCGGAGGGTAATGATGCTGTTGGCTTCCTAGATCCCTGAGATCTTATCGGATGAATCTTCTCTCCCTTCTGTGCTGCTGAATGTCTCATGGTCCCTACAAGACCAGGTCCAGTCTTTCTGGCCAAACTTCCCTTTTATGATGGACAACAGTAAATGTGCAGTGAGGCCGAGTGTGAATTTCTGTATAATAACAGCAGAGTTTCCCTTTATCCTGACTTTTCAATTTGTATTAAAACCAACTAACTTCAAGGAGGATTGTGATAATCTACAGGGCAAACATTCCACCTGTGCCATGATATATCTCTAAGCTGTGCGTGGCTGATGGCTGTAATATACATTTATTCACGCCTGCAGGCAGGGCCGTATTTAGAGTTTGTGCTGCCCTAGGCACTTTTCTTGCTGCCCCCCCCATTGGCGAGTATGACTAATGCAGACACTGTCGGCAGTGACTTGGGCTACTTTCACATCAGCGAGTTTCGCCATTCACAGCAGATCCGTCAGTGGATTTAATAGCGCAATATCAATGAATAGATATTATTCTTAATATTATGTCACAATATTAGGATCTGAGGATTTTGTGTTTTGAGGTCACGAGCTCTCTGATATGATGTTGCTGCCTGTCTCTCTGTCTTCCTCTTTTGACACTGCAGTGTGGTGGTCAAGAAAGCATTAACTAGTTAACAGCAAGAAGTATGATGCCTTTACTAACTGAACTATAAACTATCCCCATACCATGTCCAGTTGACATTGGAGGATTACCCGTATATACTCGAGTATAAGCCGACCCGAGTATAAGCCTACCCCCCCTTAATTTTGACACAAAAACTTGGAAAACTTATTGACTCAAGTATAAGCCTAGGGTGGAAAATGCAGCAGCTACTGGTAAATTTCAAAAATAACTAGATGTGTATTTCCTGAAGGAAGTACAGATAGTGGTTTGAAATCGTACCCGGCTGCCCCTTTAAGAGAGACTTGCCTGCTGCTCCTGCAAGACTTTCAACTCAGGATCCGGTTTAACTGTGAGTGCCTCTCAGGGGCCACTTTGGCCTCAGGGTCTGATTTGGTGGGTGGGGCTCCTCAGGATCTGATTCCTTGGCCTGGGCTCCTCAGGGCTTGAATTGTTGGCCGGGATCCCTCAGGCTCCTATTTTGTGGGTTGTGGCCCCTCAGGGTCCGATTTTGTGAGTGTAGCCCCTCAGGGTCAGATTTTGTGGGTGTTGCCCCTCAGGGTCCGATATTGTGAGTGGGGCCCCTCAGGGTCCGATTTTGTGGTTGGGGCCCCTCAGGGTCCGTTTTTGTGGGTTGGGCCCCTCAGGGTCCGATTTTGTGGTTTGGGCCCCTGAGGGTCCGATTTTGTGGCCGGGGCCCCACAGGGTCCGATTTTGTGTCCGGGGCCCCTCAGGGTCCGATTTTGTGGTTGGGACCTCTCAGGGTCTGATTTTGTGGTTGGGGCCCCTCAGGGTCCGATTTGGCGGGCGGGTCCCCTCAGGGTCCGATTTGGTGGGCGGGGCCCCTCAGGGTCCAATTTGGTGGGCGGGGCCCCTCAGGGTCCGATTTGGCGGGCGGGTCCTCTCAGGGTCCGATTTGGTGGGCGGGGCCCCTCAGGGTCCAATTTGGTGGGCGGGGCCCCTCAGGGTCCAATTTGGTGGGCGGGGCCCCTCAGGGTCCGATGTTCTGGCCGGGGCCCCTCAGGGTCCGATTTTGTGGGTTGGGCCCCTCAGGGTCCGATTTTCTGGCCGGGGACCCACAGGGTCTGATTTTGTGTCCGGGGCCCCCAGGGTCCGATTTTGTGGATGGGACCCCTCAGGGTCTGATTTTGTGGTTGGGGCCCCTCAGGGTCCGATTTTGTGGTTGGGGCCCCTCAGGGTCCGATTTTGTGGCCGGGGCCCCTCAGGGTCCGATTTTGTGGCTGGGGCCCATCAGGGTCCGATTTTGTGGCCGAGGCCCCTCAGGGTCCGATTTTGTTGGGGCCCCTCAGGGTCTGATTTTGTGGCAGGGGTCAATCAGCCTCCGATCTGGAGGCCGGGGTGGCTCGGCCTCCGATTTGGAGGCCGGGGTGGCTCGGCCTCCGATTTGGAGGCCGGGGTGGCGCAGCCTCCGATTTGGAGCCTGGGGTCGCTCAGCTTTCGATTTGGCGTGTCGGCCCTTTAAGACTCATTTCGGTGCACCGGCCCTTTAACAATCACTTTGGCGCGTCGGCCCTTTAAGAGCTAGTTTGGCTCGCTGGGCTTCTTCTAAATCAACTTTGGCGTACATTCTCTCTCAGGGGCATGTGTCATGTGATGAAGCTAGATTTGCATTAGTGCTGTGGGTTTCGCTTTAAGAGCTGATATTATGTGGCAGAAGCTCTGTCCTTGGGGCGTCATGTGACATTCGTAGGCGTTGGCATAGTAACTTGGTCTGCCTGCGCATATCAATGAGCTTAACTGCCATTTCAATCGCCTCAGGGCACGTTTTGCCATTTCCCATTGAAAAGCATTGGAGACAGTGCATTCCAATGACGGGAAAAAAAATTTTCAAATGCAAATTGCGCAAAAACTACAAATCCGATCGACACGAAAAATACTTAGCACACCTCTCGTGGACGCTGGCTTCGAAACGACACCTCAACGTAGTCTGTGCGTGTAGCGGTTCGTACTGTATTAATTGCGGAAATCAACTTAATAATAATAATAATAAGAAGAATAAGTTAGCAGCGTTCGGATTACAATATAGTGGTTTTTTCAAACCACTATAAAAATAGATACCAATAAAAGTAAAATTAATTGAGACATCAGTAGGTTGAATGTTTTTGAATATCCATATTGAATCAGGAGCCCCATATAATGCTCCATACAGTTCATGATGGCCCCATAAGATGCTCCATACAAAATGCACCCCATATAATGCTGCACAGAGGTTAATAATGGCCCCATAAGATGCTCCATAGAATAATATGCCCCATATGCTGCTCCATAAAGGTTATGGCCCCATAAGACATTCCATAGATTATGCTCCATATGCTGCCTCATAAAATGCTCCATAGAATAGGCCCCATAAGATGCTCCATTGAATATATCCCCATATGCTGCCCCCATAAGATGCTCCATCGAATGTTTCCATATGCTGTCCCCTTAAGATGCTCCACTGAATATGCCCCCTTATGCCGCCTCCATAAGATGCTCCACTGAATATGCCCCCATACTATGCTCCACTGAATATGCCCCCATAAGATGCTCCACTGAATATGCCCCCATATGCTGCCTCCATAAGATGCTTCACTGAATATGCCCTTATATGCTGCCCCATAAGATACTTCACTGGATATGCCCTCATATGCTGCCCCCATAAGATGCTACACTGAATATGCCCTCATATGCTGCCTCCATAAGATGCTCCACTGAATATGCCCCCATATGCTGCCTCCATAAGATGCTCCACTGAATATGCCCCCATAAGATGCTCCACTGAATATGCCCCCATATGCTGCCTCCATAAGATGCTTCACTGAATATGCCCTTATATGCTGCCCCATAAGATGCTCCACTGGATATGCCCTCATATGCTGCCCCCATAAGATGCTACACTGAATATGCCCTCATATGCTGCCTCCATAAGATGCTCCACTGAATATGCCCCCATATGCTGCCTCCATAAGATGCTCCACTGAATATGCCCCCATATGCTGCCTCCATAAGATGCTCCACTGAATATGCCCCCATATGCTGCCTCCATAAGATGCTCCACTGAATATGCCCCCATATGATGCTCCACTGAATATGCCCCCATATGTAAGGAGAGCTTTAAACTAGAACAACATGGGAAGGGAAGCAAAAGACCAGAAAAAGCCATACACCTGACAAATGCTATTGAGAACTCTGCTATTAGAAGTGGAAAGGAAGAACAAAGACGAAAGAATCTAGTTAATAAATATATTGAAGAAAGAGAAACCAATCACAAACTAAAATGTTTCTATACTAATGCAGAAAGCATGGGCAACAAACAAGGAGAATTGGAACTACTAACACAGGAAAAGAAATATGATGTAATTGGAATCACTGAAACTTGGTGGGACAATACACATGATTGGAATACAAGACTAGAAGGATACAACTTATTTGCAAGAAACAGACTTGATAAACGAGGAGGGGGTGTCGCATTGTATGTTAGAAACGCGTATATCTGCACAGAGATTGAAGCTTCAGAGACTGGGAGTTCTGTGGAAACTGTTTGGGTAAGAATACAAGGACAGAACAATGGAAAGGACACCATTGTAGGCATTTACTACAGGCCGCCTGTGCAAGCTGAAGTTATGGGTGAACTCTTTATGCATCAAATGGCCAAGTTCTCCAAAAAATATGACATAGTTGTCATGGGAGATTTCAACTATCCAGACATTTGTTGGGAATCTCTCTCAGGCAAAACTAACAGGTCAAGGAGATTCTTATCCTCTCTTGCTGACAACTTTATCTTCCAAAAGGTAAGGGAGAAAACAAGGGGAACTGCTACCTTGGATCTAATCCTTATAAACAGGGAGGAAATGGTTGAGGAGGTAAAAGTGGCTGGGACCCTAGGAAGTAGCGACCATGCTATTTTAGAATTTTGGATAACTAGAGGCGGAAGACCAGTGAAGACTCAGACATCAAGGTTAGATTTCAGAAAGGCAGATTTTAAGGGATTCAGAAAGAGAATTGGAGGGATCCAATGGCTGGATATCCTTAAAGACAAAAATGTCCAGGAAGGATGGGAAATCTTGAAAAATGAAATTCTCAAAGCACAGTTGTTAACAATTCCGAAAAGAGGGAAGAATAGGAAGCATTTAAGGAAGCCAGGATGGATGAACACAGAACTTAAGCACATGCTAAAAAGGAAGAAAAAAATGTTTATAAAATGGAAAGAGGGAGGCATATCTAAAGAAGAATATAATGCTGTCTGCAGAACCTGCAGGGCACAAATCAGATTATCTAAAGCTGAAAATGAATTGAGGCTTGCAAGAGATGTCAAAAGCAATAATAAAGGATTTTGGGGATATGTCAAAAGTAAAAGAAAAGTCAAAGATGCTATAGGATTTTTACAGGATGAAAATGATGACATGGTAAGACAGGATGTTGAGAAGGCTGAACTTTTAAATTCCTATTTTGCATCTGTTTTCTCTCAGAAAGGAAATGTAACATCAACTGTTATTCACTGTCCTATTAAGGGAATAGAAGAATCCAGGATATCTATAAACAGAAAGATAGTGAGGAAACACTTAGCTAACCTAAATGAATTCAAGTCTCCAGGTCCAGATGAATTACACCCCAGAGTACTGAAGGAGATAGCAGAAGAAATTTTTGAACCCCTCTCCATAATCTTTGAAAATTCTTGGAGAAAAGGAGAAGTGCCAGAAGACTGGAGAAGAGCAAATGTTGTTCCTATCTTCAAAAAGGGGAAGAAGGTGGACCCAGGTAACTATAGGCCGGTGAGTCTGACTTCTATACCAGGAAAGATCTTTGAACAAATTATTAAACAACATGTATGTCAATACCTGGATAAGAATGAAGTGATTAAACAGAGTCAGCATGGGTTTGTAACTAATAAGTCATGTCAGACTAACTTAATTTCCTTCTATGACGGTATCACTGATTGGGTGGATCAAGGAAATGCTGTAGATATAGTATATCTTGACTTCAGCAAAGCATTTGACAAAGTCTCTCATACAATCCTTATTGAAAAAATGACTAAGTATGGAATGGACAAGGCAACTGTTAGGTGGATTCATAACTGGCTTAGTGATCGGACCCAAAGAGTGGTCGTAAATGGCTGCACATCCAGTTGGAGGAATGTCTCAAGTGGGGTACCACAGGGCTCTGTCCTGGGCCCTGTATTGTTCAACATCTTTATCAATGATTTAGATGAAGGAATTGAGGGTAAACTGATCAAATTTGCTGATGACACAAAGCTAGGAGGGATAGCTAATACTAGAGAAGAGAGAGAGAGGATTCAAAAAGATTTAAATAAACTGGAGAAGTGGGCAGCAACTAACAGAATGGTTTTTAACAGGGAGAAATGCAAAGTACTACATCTGGGCAATAAAAATGAAAAAAGCATATATAGAATGGGAGGAATAGGGCTAAGTGACAGCACATGTGAAAAAGACTTGGGTATACTAATAGATTACAGACTGAATATGAGTCAACAGTGTGATGCAGCAGCAAAAAAGGCAAATGCAATTCTAGGATGTATTAACAGAAGCATACAGTCTAGATCACGTGAAGTCATTATTTCCCTCTACTCCTCTTTGGTCAGACCTCATCTGGAATATTGTGTCCAGTTTTGGGCACCACATTTTAACCCCTTCCTGACATGCGACGTACTCTCCCGTCCACGGTACCCGGGCCCGTATGACCGTGGACGGGATAGTACGTCTACCGCGATCAGCGGCGCCCACGTGGTGAGCGCCGCTGATCGCGGCCGGGTGTCAGCTGATTATCACAGCTGACACCCGGCACTATGTGTCAGGGGTGGTCACGGACCGCCCCCGACACGTTAACCCCTTGCACACCGCGATCAAACATGATCGCGGTGTACCGGGAGTTAAAGGGAAGCATCGGCAGGGAGGGGGCTCCCTCCGTGCTTCCCTGAGCCCCCCACGGCAGCGCAATGTGCAGCGCTGCTGCGGGGGGCTCCTATCCTCCAGGCCCCCGAATCCAAGATGGCGACGGGGGCCTTCGGGGACCTGAGGAAGCTGGCTTCCTCAGTGCCTGCAAAGCGCAGGCAAGAGGAAGTCTTCAATGCCTGTGACAGATTGCTTATCTGTCACAGTGATCTGTGATGTGACAGATCAGCGATCTGTCACAGGACAGTGATGTCCCACCTGGGACTATGTAATAAAGTAAAAAAAAAATTAAAAAAAAATGTAAAAATAAATTTAAAAAAATCGCCAAATAAATTAGAAAAAAAAAAATATATATTCCCTCAATAAATCCATTTTTTGGAAATAATAAAAAAAAAACAATTAAAGTACACATATTAGGTATCGCCGCGTCCGTAATGACCCGCCCTATAAAACTGTCCCATTAGTTAACCCTTTTAGCGAACCTCTTAAAAAATAAAAATAAAAAACGAAGCAAAAAATAATGATTTATTATCATACCGCCAAACAAAAAGTGTAATAACGCGCGACCAAAAAGACACATATAAATATCCATGGTACCGCTGAAAACGTCATCTTGTCCCGCAAAAAACGAGCCGCCACACAGCATCATCAGCGAAAAAATAAAAAAGTTATAGCTCACAGAATAAAGCGATGCAAAAATAATTATTTTTTATATAAAATAGTTTTCATTGCATAAAACCGACAAAAACATAAAAAAACGACCTAAATGAGGTATCGCTGTAACCGTACTGACCCGAAGAATAAAACCGCTTTATCAATTTTACCGCACGCGGAACGGTGTAAACGCACCCCCCCAAAAGAAATTCATGAAACGCTGGTTTTTGTTCATTCTGCGTCCCAAAAATAGGAATAAAAAGCGATCAAAAAATGTCACATGCCCGAAAATGGTACCAATAAAAACGTCAACTCGTCCCACAAAAAATAAGACCTCACATGACTCAGTGGGTCAAAATACGGAAAAATTATAGCTCTCAAAATGTGGTGATGCAAAAACTATTTTACAATAAAAAGCGTCTTTTAGCGTGTGACAGCCGCCAAACATAAAAACCGCCATAAATAGTAAGTCAAACCCCCCGTTATCACCCCCTTAGTTAGGGAAAAATAATAAAACTAAAAAAAAAAGTATTTATCTCCATTTTCCCGTTAGGGTAAGGCTGTGTGCACACGCTGCGGATTAGGTGCGGATTCATCCGCGCGGATTTTGTAAAATCCGCAGGTGAAACCGCAGGTCAAAAGACCTGCGGTTTTACCTGCGGATTGCTCTGCGGTTTTGTCCTGCGGTTTTTCATCTCAATAGAGGAGATGGCAAACCGCAGGAGAATCCGCAGAAAGAATTGACATGTCAATTCTTTCTGCGGATTGAAAACCGCAGATAATCCGCGCGGAAAATTCCGCACCGTCTGCACTGCGGTTTTTGATTCCCATAGGGAATCATGGTACTGTACACCGCAGCAGAAACTGCTGCGGGTCCGCAGCAGCCAAAACCGCTGCGGAACCGCAGCAAAATCTGCAGCGTGTGCACACAGCCTTAGGGCTAGGGCTAGGGTTAGGGTTAGGGTTAGGGCTAGGGTTAGGGCTAGGGTTAGGGCTCAGATTAGGGTTAGGGGTGTGTTGGGGTTAGGGTTGGAGTTATAATTGGGGGTTTCCACTGTTTGGGCACATCAGGGGCTCTCCAAATGCAACATGGCGTCTGATCTCAATTCCAGCCAATTCTGAGTTGAAAAAGTCAAATGGTGCTCCTTCCCTTCCAAGCTCTGCCATGCGCCCAAACAGTGTTTTACCCCCACATGTAGGGTATCAGCCTACTCAGGACAAATTGCAAAACAATTTTGGGGGTCCAATTTCTCCTGTTACCCTTAGGAAAATAAAAAATTGGGGGCAAAAATATCATTTTTGTGGAAAAAAATGATTTTTTTATTTTCACATCCGAGTGTTATAAACTTCTGTGAAACACTTGGGGGTTCAAAGTGCTCACCACACATCTAGATAAGTTCCGAAGGGGGGTCTAGTGTCCAAAATGGGGTCACTTGTGGGGAGTTTCAATAGTTTAGGTACATCAGGGGCTCTCCAAACGCACATGACACCCGCAGACCATTCCATCAAAGTCTGCATTCCAAAACGTCACTGCTTCCCTTCCGAGCCCCGACGTGTGTCCAAACAGTAGTTTTCTCCCACATATGGGGTGTCAGCGTACTCAGGCCAAATTGGACAACAACTTTTGGGGGTCCAATTTCTCCTGTTACCCTTGGGAAAATGAAAAAATTGGGGACTAATTGATCATGTTTCTGGAAAAAATACGATTTTTTTATTTTCATGCCCTGGCATTATAAACTTCAGTGAAGCCCTTGGGGGTTCAAAGTGCTCACCTCACATCTAGATAAGTTCCTTAGTGGGTCTAGTTTTCAAAATGGGGTCATTTGTGGGGGGTTTCCACTGTTTAGGTACATTAGGGGCTCTCCAAAGGCAACATGACACCCGCAGACCATTCCATCAAAGTCTGCATTCCAAAACGTCACTACTTCCCTTCCGAGCCCCGACGTGTGCCCATACAGTAGTTTTCTCCCACATATGGGGTATCAGCATACTCAGGACAAATTGGACAACAACTTTTGGGGTCCAATTTCTCCTGGTACCCTTGGGAAAATAAAAAAATGGTGACTAAAAGATCATGTTTGTGGAAAAAAATACGAATTATTTATTTTCACGCCCAGGCATTATAAACTTCTGTGAAGCACTGGGGGGGGTCAAAGTGCTCACCACACATCTAGATAAGTTCCTTAGGGGGTCTAGTTTCCAAAATAGTGTCATTTGTGGGGGGTTTCCACTGTTTTGGTACATCAGGAGTTTTCCAAACGCGACATGGTGTCCGATCTCAATTCCAGCCAAAAACGTCAAATGGCGCTGCTTCCCTTCCGAGCTCTGCCATGCGCCCAAATAGTGGTTTACCCCCACATGTGGGGTATCAGCGTAAGAACAAATTGCACAATAACTTTTACGGTCCTGTTACCCTTGGAAAAATAAGAATTGAGGGTGAAAAGATCATTTTTGTGGAAAAAATATGATTTTTTAATTGTATGGCTTTATGTTATAAACTTCTGTGAAGCCCATGGGGGTTCAAAGTTCTCGCCACACATCTAGATAAGTTCTTTAGGGGGTCTAGTTTCCAAAATGGTGTCATTTGTGGGGGATTTCCACTGTTTTGGTACATCAGGGGTTTTCCAAACGCGACATGGTGTCCGATCTCAATTCCAGCCAAAAACGTCAAATGGCGCTGCTTACCTTCCGAGCTCTGCCATGCGCCCAAATAGTGGTTTACCCCCACATGTGGGGTATCAGCGTACTCAGGACAAATTGCACAATAACTTTTAGGGTCCTGTTACCCTTGGAAAAATAAGAATTGAGGGTGAAAAGATCATTTTTGTGGAAAAAATATGATTTTTTAATTGTATGGCTTTATGTTATAAACTTCTGTGAAGCCCATGGGGGTTCAAAGTTCTCACCACACATCTAGATAAGTTCCTTAGGGGGTCTAGTTTCCAAAATGGTGTCATTTGTGGGGGGTTTCCACTGTTTTGGTACATCAGGGGTTTTCCAAACGCGACATGGTGTCCGATCTCAATTCCAGCCAAAAACGTCAAATGGCACTGCTTCCCTTCCGAGCTCTGCCATGCGCCCAAATAGTGGTTTACCCCCACATGTGGGGTATCAGCGTACTCAGGACAAATTGCACAATAACTTTTAGGGTCCTGTTACCCTTGGGAAAATAAAAATTGGGGTGAAAAGATCATTTTTGTGGAAAAAATATGATTTTTTAATTGTACCGCTGTACGTTATAAACTTCTGTAAAGCCCTTGTGGGTTCAAAGTTCTCACCACATATCTAGATAAGTTCCTTGGGGGGTCTAGTTTCCAAAATGGGGTCACTTGTAGGGGGTTTCCACTGTTTAGGTACATCAGGGACTCTCCAAACGTGACATGGCGTCCGATCTGAATTCCAGCCAATTTTGCATTGAAAAAGTCAAACGGCGCTCCTTCCATTCTGAGCTCTGCCATGCGCCGAAACAGTCGTTTCCCCCCCACAAATCAGGTATCAGCGTACTCAGGACAAATTGCACAATAACTTTTGCAGTCCAATTTCTCCTGTTACCCTTGGTAAAATAAAAAAAATTGAACCTGAAGTATTTTTTTTATGAAAAAAAGTTAGATGTTCATTTCTTTTTAAATATTCAAAAAAATTCCTGTGACGCACCTAATGGGTTAATAAACTTCTTGAATGTGGTTTTGAGCACCTTAAGGGGTTCAGTTTTTAGAATGGTGTCACTTTTGGGTATTTTCTATCATATAGACCCCTCAAAGTGGCTTCAAATGTGATGTGGTCCTAAAAATAAAATGGTGTTGTAAAAATGAGAAATCGCTGGTCAACTTTTAACCCTTATAACTTCCTAACAAAAAAAATTTTTGGTTCCAAAATTGTGCTGATGTAAAGTAAACATGTGGCAAATGTTACTTATCAAGTTTTTTGTGTGCCGTATCTCTGTGATTTAAGGGCATAAAAATTCAAAGTTGGAAAATTGCGAAATTTTCAAAATTTTTGCCAAATTTCCATTTTTTTCACAAATAAACGCAAGTTATTTGAATGAAATTTTACCACTAACATGAAGTACAATATGTCACGAGAAAACATTGTCAGAATCACCGGGATCCATGGAAGCGTTCCAGAGTTATGACCTCATAAAGGTACAGTGGTCAGAATTGTAAGAATTGGCCCGGTCATGAACGTGCAAACCACCCTTGGGGGTGAAGGGGTTAAAGAAGACATCAACAAACTGGAGCAAGTTCAGAAAAGAGCGACCAGAATGGTGACCGGTCTGCAAACCCTGTCTTATGAGGAAAGGTTGCAGGATTTGGGAATGTTTAGTTTGCAAAAGAGAAGACTGAGAGGAGACTTAATAGCTGTCTACAAATATCTAAAGGGCTGTCACATTGTAGAAGGAACAACTTTATTCTCATTTGCACAAGGAAAGACTAGAAGCAATGGGATGAAGCTGAATGGGAGGAGACACAGATTAGATATTAGAAAAAACTTTTTGACAGTTAGAGTGATCAATGAGTGGAACAGGCTGCCACGAGAAGTGGTGAGTTCTCCTTCAATGGAAGTCTTGAAACAGAGGCTGGACAGGCATCTGACTGGGATGATTTAGCGAATCCTGCTTTGAGCAGGGGGTTGGACCAGATGGCCCAGGAGGTCCCTTCCAACTCTACGATTCTATGATTCTATGATTCTTCACAAGTACCCAGGTTGCAAAAGAACTGAATAAGATCAAAGTTTTGAAGGCTTCAGGTCCTGACGGCATCAGTGCAAGGCTAATCAAAACCTGTGGGCACCAGCTGAGTGAGATCATTACATATCTGTTCAATATGAGCCTGAGAATGGGTATAGTACCACAACTGTGGAAATTATCGTGTGTGGTACCAGTTCCGAAGAAACCTTATCCGAAAGACCTTAATGACTATAGACCTGTAGCATTGACATCACACCTGATGAAGGTACTAGAGAGATTGGTTCTCACACGTCTCTGTCCTCTAGTGAGCTCTGATATGGACCCTCTCCAGTTTGCCTACAGGCCGGGCATTGGTGTGGATGATGCCATTATCCACCTTCTAGATAGGACTCTCTCTCACCTGGAGAAACCTGGGAACACTGTGAGAATAATGTTCTTCGATTTCTCTAGTGCTTTTAACACCATACAGCCAGGTCTACTGAGAGACAAGCTGGGCCTTGTTGGCGTGGACCTCCAACTCTCCACCTGGATCCTTAACTACCTCACGAACCGACCTCAGTTTGTAAAGGTTCGGGACAGTGTGTCAGATACAGTGATCTGCAATACAGGGGCACCTCAAGGTACAGTTCTTGCCCCTTTTCTCTTCACACTGTACACTGCGGATTTTAGGTGCCACTCATCTAGCTGCTACTTGCAGAAGTATTCTGATGACTCTGCAATAGTAGGCCTCATCACAGGAGGAGTTGAAAGAGAGTACAGAGATACTAACCAAGCTTTTGTGGAGTGGTGTCAGAGGAACCACCTTAGGATTAATTCCGGGAAGACCAAGGAATTGGTGGTGGACTTTCGCAAGGGCAAAAATCCACCAGTAGTGGTGAACATTCAGGGAAATGACATTGAGATAGTCGACACCTATAAGTACCTTGGTGTGATCCTCAATAATAAGCTTGACTGGGCCCATCACTTGGATGCAGTGTACAGGAAGGGCCAAAGCAGGCTTTATCTGCTCAGAAGGCTGAGAGCCTTCGGAGTTAGAGGGGCACTCCTTGCATCATTCTTCAACTCTGTTGTGGCATCAGTCATCTTCTTTGGTGTGGCGTGCTGGGGTAGTGGCATATCAACCAGGGACAGGAATAGGCTGGACAAACTGATTAGAAGGGCCAGCTCTGTCCTGGGATGCCCCCTTGACCCAGTTCAGGAAGTAGGCGACAGGAGGATACTGGCCAAGGTGAGCTACATGGTGCAGAATGATTCCCATCCCATGCATGAGACCGTGACAAAGATGTGCAGTACTGTCAGTGACCGGCTACTTCATCCTAAATGTGAGAGGGAGCGCTATCGAAAGTCCTTCCTTCCTGCTGCAGTTAGGCTGTATAACCAGCACTGTCCAAAACGGAGAACGACCCAAACAGAGAACTGATAGATCCAAAGTTGTGACAGTCCGGTTAAATTTTTTTTTTTTTTTTTCTTCGTATATGTACCTACCTACTGTCAATGTAATGCCTTTATGCATCTGTATCTGTACTTGTTCCTGCCTTGCTGCTGTAATGCTCTGAATTTCCCCATGGTGGGACGATTAAAGGATTATCTTAATCTTGTCACGGAAGCGCATGACATAATCCATGATGGACACTTCAGTGGGGTTTAGCTCATCTTCCCAGGATTCTTTTACCAACCTAAGGGGACCCCAGACTGGCCTGCCGTAGAGGAGCTCGAAGGGGGAGGACCCCATCGAGGCCTGCAGAACTTCTCTGTAAGTGAATAGCAGGTGTGGGAGGTACCGCTCCCAGTCGCGCCCTTGGGTCTCAACCAGCAAGCGGAGCATCTGTTTGAGGGTACCGTTGAAGCGTTCACACAAACCATTGGTCTGTGGGTGATACGCACTCGATACCATCTGCGTCACCTGCATTTTCTTACAGAGAGCCTCCATTAGGTGAGACATGAATTGGGTCCCTTGATCGGTAAGCATCTCCCTGGGAAATCCTACCATTGAAAAGATGGTCACCAGTGCATCCGCCACCTTATTCGCCCTGGTTGAGGACAGAGCTACTGCCTCTGGGTACCACGTAGCGTAGTCTACCATGGTAAGAATGCATTGCTTTCCAGAGCTGCTGGGGACTGCCAGCAGGCCACAATGTCCACTGCGATTCTCTGGAAAGGCTCCTCTATCACCGGCAAAGAGATCAGGAGAGCCTTAGGGGCAAGCCCTGCCTTCCCCATTTTTTGACAGATGATACAGGAGTGGCATGATTCGGACATGTCTGTCCCCATCTTGGGCCAATAGAAGTGTTGAGACAGCCGGTCCTTAGTTTTGCTGATCCCCAAGTGTCCAGCAAGTGGAATCTCATGGGCAATCCGTAACAACTCAGCCCTAAATCAATAGGGAATGACCAGCTGTCTTTCCCTCAGCCACTCCTTTTGGGATTCTCCGGGTACTGTCTCCCAGTACAACCTTCCTCGTTCCCAGAACACCCTTTCCTTATCAGTTGCGGAGGTGGGTGTCTCGGCGAGGTGTCTCAATTTCTCCAGGCTCGCATCTGACCGCTGAGCAACCTGAAACTCCTGGCTGGAGGCAGACAGAAGTGGGGTCCCCTCTTCACTGGGACCCTCTGGGACCTGCTGTGGGTCCACCTCTAGTTCAGTCACTACTGTAGCGGAGGAGGGTCCAGAATGCAGGGTGCTACCTGCATTCCAGGCACTTTGACTGCGGGTGACAGCAGCTACGTAGGCTGTCTCCAAGGGGATTTCTACCTCCCCATCCACCCCCAACATTTCAGGGGCAGTGCTACTTATGGGCCAGTTACCTTCCTCGGTGGCACTGGCCAGTGGCATGGCATCACCTTCCTCACGGTTCCCATGCACCTCCCCATTTCCTGTAGCATCGACACTTGCTCCTGCTTGGGTTTCCTCAGCCGTCTCACTCCGCAGAGCAACGTGACTGAGCACTCCTGTACCTGTAGACACATCAACCTTCTCAGAAAAATGGTTATCAGGTTCAGTTGGCACATTTACATCACTATCAGCATCATTCCTAGGGAAAGAATGGTTATCAAATGCATCATTACTATATAAAGCATTGTCAGGTAACCCATTCAGTTTCCGACCATCATCAGGGTCAATGTTACCCTTATTATCAGATTGGGGAGGGGTGTCAGGGAAGTAATATGCAACCATTCTCCCCAAATCATTCCCCAATAAAACATCAGTGGGCAGGCTTTCGGACACCCCCACTTCCCTCACCCAGCTCCCAGCACCGCAATCAATGAAAACCCGGGCCATTGGCAAGGGGCAGCTGACGCCCCCAATCCCGGTGACGTTTAGGGTTTTCCCATCAATCATCTCTTCACTGGTCGCCAGTCCGGGTTGGATGAGGGTTCGTTCGGCCATGGTGTCCTTGAGGCTTCTATCGAGGCGGGCCCCCACACAGATGTGCTGCACGTTGTCATCGACCTTTCCAACCACACCACCCACCAAAAGAACAGAGGCGTTGGGCCCAGACGCCTTGACTGGGGGGTTCTTCTGCATCTCCGGACAGGTGGCACTGAGATGTCCAGTCCGTTTGCAGAGAAAACACTGGCGAGGGTCTGATGTGGGTCTGGCATTGGCAAATGGGACAGGGCCTCCGGTGTGTCGGCTGGCCGGGGCACTGGGGTTGGTTGCAGGCTTACCCCCTCTCCAGCTGGCAGTGACTGGCTTCCGTGTCTCTGGTTTCCGGTTGGCCTCATAGGTGTCGGCAATCTGCGCTGCTTTGTTCGCATCCGTTGGCTCTTGGTCCAGTATGAACTGTCGGACCTCAGCTGGGCAAAGATGTAAGAACTGGTCTTAGATCATAAGGTCTTTCAGCAGCTCAAAGGTGTTCACTGACAGTCCGTGGATCCACTGGTCAAAGTGGGTCCTGAGTCCTTGCACCACATCAATATAACTGTCGTATGGGCCATGTTGGAGGTTCCGGAACTTCTTTCGGTATACCTCAGGGGTTAGCCAGTATTTGGCGATCAGGTCCTGCTTGATGGCACCATAGTGGTCATCTTCTTCTGGCGGGAGAAAAGCAAACGCCTCCAGAGCTTTGCCTTTTAGCCCTGGGGCCAAGTGCCTGGTCCCATTGTTCCATAGGCAGCTGGTACTGTCTACAGGCTTTCTCAAAGGCCCACAGAAAACTGTCCAAGTCCCCGTCCTTTTCCATCACAGGAAAATGCTCTTGCCGGGGTTTAGGACTCTGAGCGCTGTTGGGCTTGCGGCTCCAGGCTGTGGAGAGGATTCCCCCCTGCCTAAGAACCTCCAGTTCGTTGTCTCACTGGGCTTTGGCGCTCAGCTCTTTCAGGCTCTGCTTGGCACTCAGCTCTCTCAGCTTGACGCTCTCTCCAGCGCTTGCTGGATCAGCAGCTGACGTCTGTCCATATCTTCAGCGGGGCAGTGTTGTAGGGCCAGTTCCGGATAGCGGTCCATGGCTCCCTGGCTACAGGTAAGGCTGGCCAGCACCAGCTAGACCGCTGAAGCTGCACCATCGGCATGGGCGCTGCCTTCTGTGTCCACTGGGCCTTGGGAATGGTCCTGGCTCTCTTCCCATTGCACCAGCGCCGCAATCAACTTCTCTGCTTTTGTCGGCGGCGTCAAGCTGGTTTGATGTGCACAGGGCCGCAAGGGCATCCTTGTTCAGCCGCTTATAATAAGATTCTCTCCACGTATCCATGTTTGCAAAATAAAGGAAGAGATAGGATAGAAAAACAAAGAGAAGGGAGGGGGTAATCACAAGTACACACAATTGTCTCAGGACTAGTAAACACTGAGTTCGTTCTCCAAACTGTTGCTGCAGGGTCCTCGGAAGAACCATGCAAGTTTTAGTGAGAGGGATGATTGCTTAATCCAGATCATTAGTGCTCTATGATCCTACCGCTCTGCCACCAAATGTCAGGAAAAGGGGTTGTATGACCTTTGGCAAGCACACGGCTATTACATGGGCCGGGGGGCTTATCTTAGTTATCCCACCACTGCCATAATGTGATGAAAAACAGCAAGATAGTCTTGACCTATCAATTTACTGCATGGGGGCTTATTTTAGTCATCCCACCGCTGCCAACAATGAGTTACAAACTGCTGGGAATTGTGTATATCCCACTTTCCAGTTCCGCTTTGGAAATTGCAACTCTCCGGCGCCCCCTTACCCTCAGGTCAATCAGGGAACTGCACCTAGGATAATTAGTTGCCAGACGGGCTACTTGTTGTGCACTGGCTATTAGGCCCACTGCAGCAAGGGAATTATAAAGGCTCTGGCCGCAGCTAGACAATCAGCTTATAAAATCCCTTTCGTCACTGCCAGCTAGCCAACCTAGGCCAGAGCACACTTCGCTACCACCAGCTTGTGATTTCTCTATCAATATTTAAATTAATAAAGGGGTACGAAGACAACCCAAATTAGTAGCGTAATCAACTTCAGGCACGTATGAATTTGTGATAGAGCAAGGAGATACGGAACTAGTAATTTTATATTTTTACTCCCAAAAGATAGGCAGTGTTTACAGAAGATATAAAAAGATTTTACAATATGAGACAATTAAATTATGTACAAAGCAATTACAAATAAAAAAAAGAGGATTAACAAGAAAAGAGGCATTCACATGTTAAGGGGGTTTTACACATAGCAATATCGCTAACAATATCGCTAAAGCATCACCGATTTGGTGACGCAGCAGCGATATCGCTATGTGTGATACTTACCTCCGACCGGCTCCCCCGCTGTCCATCGCTAATCGCGTAGCTCCATTTCTCGTCATCTGCTTCCTGCTGGGCTGCGTGTGAAAGGTAAGTAACAACCGCTAGATCCCTGCTGCATCGCTGTGAGATCTTCCTGTGTGGAAGCTCACTAGCAATCATTTAGCGATGCACCAGCGATCCTGACCGGGTTATATCGCTGGTCGGGATCGCTGGTGCATCGCTAAATGTAAAGGGGCCTTTACTTAGATCATTTCAGGCAGAACCATGCTGGTGGGAGAAGCCAGACATCACCATGCATTGAGGGGTCTGGATGCAGCAGTTTCCCAGGCTAGAATGAGCTGTCCTGACTTAAAGTGACTTATACCCCTGGGTTTGTGACATCAGTAAAGGGTCTGGCTTGTGTTGGTCCTCCCCCTGCTTTCAGAGTTACAATCTGGCTAAGAAAACTATAATAATCATATCTTGCAGAGGGTACCTCGTATAGAAACGCACATAGTATCATCTTATTCAGCTTGTCGCTGGCGTTCATTCAAAATGAAACACAAAGCATCGGGCTGCCCTGGTTGCGCAGGAATCCACTTCTCGGATTCTGCTGAAGCTATAATTTGGAAAAACACAGGCTAAATAGTCCCATCGAAGAACATGCCAAATATGTAATTTCATATTTCTATCACTGATTGGGTCCGAGTTATGGCCTCTTTGATATTTCCCACATATATATATACAACACATGGGCTTATACAAAGAACATTCTTGGCTAATTAGCATTCCTTAATGGGGAGGGGGAACAGGAAGGAGCGAGTGAGCTGTAGTCTCAGGTTAAAAGCTGTGAGTGAAGATGCAGGCATGACAGGAAAAAAACAGGGGGTGTCAAGCCCTCACAACTGGCATAGCAGAGTTCAGTATGTGAATAGAAGAGTCTTGAATGTTCCAGAAAATGTGAAAATCAGGGAAATCTTACGTCATATTTTACATTATCGTTACAGGCATTATCAACAATAATATCAATGCTATTATATGCATTACGTAAAAATGGGGGCAGGTCAGTGAGGGATCAGCAACCTGTCATAAGCCAATATAGATAAATATGTAATCAGAGCACACTACGTAAGTCTCATTGACCGTTACAGGAATCTTTTGATTGTAGTGATTGCATCAAAATGTTGTGCAACAAAATATTAACCCTTTCACGCCAGAGCCTGTTTTTGCTTTTGTGACCAATTTTTTCAACTCTGACCAGTGTCACTTTATGAGGTCATAATTCTAAAACGCTTCAACGAATCCTGGTGATTCTGAGAATGTTTTGTTGTGACATATTGTACTTTATGATAGTGGTACCATTTATTTGATATGATTTGCGTTTATTTGTTAAAAAAGAAAATTTGTCAAAAATTTTGAATATTTTGCACAAAATAGTTAATAAATCATATTTCCCACACTTTACATCAGCACAATTTTGGAAACAAATTTTTTTCATTAGCAAGTTATAAGGGTTAAAATTTGACAAGCGATGTCTCATTTTTACAACAAAATTTACAAAACCATTTTTTAGGGACCACTTCACATTTGAAGTGAGTTTGGGGGGTCAATATGACAGAAAATACACAAAAGTTACACCATTCTAAAAACAGCACCCCTCAAGGTGCTCAAAACCACATTCAAGAAGGTTATTAACCCTTCAAGTGCTTCACAGGAATGAATGCAATTTGGAAGGAAAAAATAAACATTTACTTTTCTATACCAAAAATGTTCCTTTACACCTAATGTTTTCACTTTTGCAAGGGTAACAGGAGTAAATGGACTATACGTTTTGTTTTGCAAATTCTCCTGAGCATGCCAATACCCCATATGTGGGGGAAATCGCGACATTTGACTTTTTGAATGTAAAATATGTGGGAATAATTAGCGGTTGCCATGTTGCATTTGGAGAGCCCCTGATGTGCCTAAACAGTGGAAACCTCCAACAAGTGACACTAATTTGGAAACAAGACCCCCCCAAGGAGATGTGTGTTGGCACTTTGAACCCCAAGTGCTTCATAGAAGATAATTACGTAGAGCCGTGAAAATTAAAAAAATCATATTTTTTCCACAAAAAATGATCTTTCCGCCCTCAATTTTTTCCAAAGGGTAACAGGAGAAATTGGACCCAAAAATGTGTTGTGTAATTTGTCGTGAGTATGCTGACACCCCATATGTGGGGGTAAACCACTGTTTGGGCGCATGGCAGAGCTCCAAAGGGAAATAGCGCCGTATTGGAGAGCAGATTCTGCTGGAATTGTTTGTGGGTGACGTGTCACATTGTCAGAGCCCCTGAGGTGCCAGAACAGCATAAACCCCCAAAAGTGACTGCATTTTACCAAATACTTCCCTGAATGAATTCTTCTAGTGGTGCAGTGAGCATACTGACACCACAGCTGTTCCATAGAAAATTATACCATTGGGCTTTGAAGAAAAAATAATTACATTTTTACCACTAAAATGTTGTTTTAACCCCAGATTTTACATTGGAAAATAGGTAGATAGGTCACTACACCCATAGATGAATTCACAGAGGGCTGTCATTTCCAATTCCCAGAGGGGTGTCATTTCCAATTCCCAGACCAACAGAATCCCCCCTGTAGTGACCCCATTTTGGAAATAATGGTAGGATGGCGTGCACTCGGGTCATTAAAAGGGCAAGGTGCTGGTGAAATGGACCACGTGGGACCCAGATAAGCACAAGAAATATAATTCACCGCACACTTTTCTTGGACATTATGCAAAATTAGTGAATTTTATTCAAAAACATCCAGCTTTAGCTTACAGCGTTCGTTAATCAATACAATACATTCTACGTATGTTCCATAATTTGTGTTGCTGTATTTATTTGCATATTTACAAATTCTGGATTTCAATCACTAAAAATCCTTGTTTAAACCGTGGTTTCCCTTCATCTGGTATTAACAGTCCCTCTTTTGTACATAATCATTTTGTATATATGGTTTTTATGTATTAGCCATATGTACACCGTGTGCAGAATTATTAGGCAAGTTGTATTTGAGAGGATTCTTTTTATTAATGAATAACAACTTATGTTCTCAATCAGCCCAAAAGACTCATAGATATCAAAGCTTAATATTTTTGGAAGTTGGAGTGGGGTTTTTTTAGATGTGGCTATCTTAGGAGGATGGATATCTGCTTGTGCAGGTAACTATTACTGTGCAGATTTATTAGGCCACTTAATAAAATACAAATCTATACCCGTCTCACTTGTTTATTTTCACCATGGAAACCAATATAACAACACAAAATGTAGAAATAAACATGTCTGACATTCAAAAACAAAACAAAAACAATCAGTGACCAATATAGCCACCTTTCTTTATGATGACACTGGCCTTCCTCCCATCCATAGATTCTGTCAGTTGCTTGATCTGTTTACGATCAACATTGCGTGCCGCAGCCACCACAGCCTCCCAGACACTGTTCTGAGAGGTGTACTGTTTTCCCTCCCTGTAGATCTCACATTTTATGAGGGACCACAGGTTCTCTATGGGGTTCAGATCAGGTGAACAAGGGGGCCATGTCATTATTTTTTCTTCTTTTAGACCTTTACTGGCCAGCAGGGCTGTGGAGTCGGTAAGCCACAGTTGCGACTCCGACTCCTGGATTTTATCAGGCTCCGACTCCGGCTCCGACTCCGACTCCTTCATAAATGGCCAATTCATAACAACAAATTTACTGTTGTAAAATATTAAACATCGTGCTTATTCAGTTTCTCACCATCATATAAGTAATCAGACCACTTAGAGCAAAAACTACATTTATTAGAATACAATTAGAATATAGCAAATAACTTTTATAAACTTTTCTAAACTGTAAGTAAATATGCAATAAACACTTTTATGCAGTTAAAAGGAAGAAATCTATAAATTTGTCCTCAGAAAAAGTATTGCCTCTGTCAGATCCTCCTTCATGGATGCCCTCAAATCTGATCTAATTATTTTGAGAGCAGAGAACAACCTCTCTACACTAACTTGTGTTGGTGGCAAAGCAGTAACCACTCGGGCAACATCTCTGACAATGTCAGGATACAGAGGAATCGCTTGTTGCACTGTTATTTTTGATGAACGGTCAAATTTCTCAATTTCTTTTAGTGCACATGAAAAATTCTGCTGAAATGTACTGGCTGTTCTTCTATGCGGGAACGCTTTGCACGGTGCTTGTGATCCAAATATTTTTCGAAATTAAATTCTTCATCAGTTGATGATGAGGGTGAAGATGTGGCAGGACGACCAAATTCTTCTTGTTCCTCCTGACTGTTCTGCAACCCTTTCATCCTTACTGCTATTTCAAACAGAGCTTCTTTTCCTTTACTTAGCTGTTGATCATCTAGAAGAATCCGATGCATTGGGTCTACATAAACAGCTGCCAAAAGAATGTTATTTTGTAATAGTAGCTCCTCTCTCCGTTTCATTGATGTAGCAATGCCACTTGCAATTAACCCTCCTCTTTGGGACAGGCGAAACATCAGGTTCTTCCACTCCTTTAAGAAAATACCTGGAGTTAAGTCCTCTGCTTGTAATTTTTTAGTCACTGTAAATGGGTGCTCTAGCAATTTTTCCAGCTCAGTCACCTGATTCCACTGACTTTCATTTAGCGTCAGTTGAGGGTTAGCCATGTCTACAAGAAAGGTTTTCAGTTCAATCAAGCGCTGAATCATTAAGTAAGTACTGCCCCATCGTGTGGCTTGATCAATAATTGCCCCTTTTCCAGCACGTCTCTTCAAAATTGAGTCAACTTTAGGGGTTCTGGCAACAGTAGCCAATTTTCTCACCTTGCCAATCCGTGCAGCAGCATGTCCTTCTTGCAGACTGTCTCTTATAGCCAGCTGTAGCGTATGCACAACACAGCGCATGTGATGAATGAAAGAACATATTGACACAGTTTCAACAAGATCATCTAAACTATCATGTTGCTGTTCATCTGAAGCAACTTCAGTTTGCTCCTCAGTTACAATACTGTGTTCCTCTATTTCAAACATTTCTGTGTCTGTGGACCCAGAATGTTCTTCTAGCTGCTGGTCACCATCATTACTCTCATTCATTAGCTTAATAGTACTTATCATATTTGAAGCATTGTCAGTTACGACAGAAAGAACTTGCTCTTTTTTAAGTTCATAGTCTTGCAGAACCTTTTCCACCAAGACCTGGAGAAACTCACTGGTGTGATGAGCTTTGGTGTCTTTTACTGCCAATGTCTTGGTAACTTTCATTTTTGTCACAAACAAATCGGACATTGATGGCAAAATAGTTCACTCTGTGACGTGTGCAGGTATCCATTTTAAGAAACAGGCTCCCTTGAGAGTTTTTTTAAGTTCTTCCTTTTGTTTAAAATCTTCTTCAATTACTAATTTTCTAATACTCTCTCCAGAGAAACACCAAGCTTGCGGACCATTTCCCCATTCAGACACATAAAAGCTGGTCGTGAAAATAATGAAATAGGCACACTATCCTTTACAACAAGCTCTATGATCTGTTTTTTAAATGTATCTACTGTCATTGTCACAGTAACTTTGTCACTGACAAAATATCTTGCAACTGATGGCTGCAAAGTTCTCTGCTGCTTTGTTTGGCTGGAAGAGCTGGGCACTGGTTCATTGGTTTGGATGCAGTCTTTCTCATCCACTGCTTTCAGTACTTCTGGATGAAAGCGCTGTAAATGTCTCTTTAGATTAGAAGCTCTGGTAGGAGCATTTTTATCTTTGCCTGAATATGCACTCATCTTGGCTTCACAGCATTTGTTTTCGTCTGGATCATTTGTCATACACTGACAGACATAATGTTTTCTATCTTGAGTGATGGTGAAATGTTCAAATACAGCTGATTTAATGTGATGCTTCTTTGACATTCTCAGGTTTTTAATTCTGCATTCACAATCCAAATGACAATTGTTTTTCCTAAAAACAATTGTACAAAATTATTGCCAGGTCGTACAACTGATATAGTGGTCAGTAGTGTTGAGCATTCCGATACCGCAAGTATCGGGTATCGGCCGATACTTGCTGTATCGGAATTCCGATACCGACTTCCGATATTTTTTCAATATCGGAAGTCGGCATCGGAATCGGAAGTTCAAAGTTGATTGACAGCCTGACGTCATCATGATGCGCGGTGTGTGCGCATCATGATGCGCCGTCATTTCGGGCCTTCCGGGGGTCTCTGCCGGCCTGCCGTGGGGCTGTGCCGGCCTGCCGGGGGGCTGTGTGGACTGCCCGGGGTCTGTACCGGCCTGCCGGGGGGCTGTGCCGGCCTGCCGGTGGTCTGTGCACCCTGTGGGGGTCTGTACCGGCCTGCCGGGGGGCTGTGCCGGCCTGCCGGTGGTCTGTGCACCCTGTGGGGGTCTGTGCCGGCCTGCCGGGGGGCTGTGCTGATGTCCGGGGGTCTGTGCAAGCATCGTCCGATGGGACTACAAGTCCCATCAGGCGATGCCTGCTACCATGACAGTGATTGACACATTAGCCAATGATGGGACAGTAGTAGTCCCATCATCCGGCTAATGTGTTAAATGTTAAAAAAAAAAAAAAATACTACATACATACTACATACATACTACATGCATGCTACATACATACTACATGCTACATACATACTACATACATACTACATACATACTACATACATACCACATACATACCACATATATACCACATACATACCACATACATACTACATACATACTACATACATAACACATATATACTACATACATACTACATGCTACATACATACTACATACATACTACATACATACTACATGCTACATACATACTACATATATACTACATGCATGCTACATACATACTACATGCTACATACATACTACATATATACTACATACATACTACATACATACTACATGCATGCTACATACATACTACATGCTACATACATACTACATATATACTACATACATACTACATACATACTACATGCATGCTACATACATACTACATGCTACATACATACTACATATATACTACATGCATGCTACATACATACTACATGCTACATACATACTACATACATACTACATACATACTACATACATACTACATGCATGCTACATACATACTACATGCTACATACATACTACATATATACTACATACATACTACATACATACTGCATGCTACATACATACTACATACATACTACATGCATGCTACATACATACCACATACATACTACATACATAACACATATATACTACATGCATGCTACATACATACTACATGCTACATACATACCACATACATACTACATACATACTACATACATACTACATACATACTACATGCTACATACATACTACATATATACTACATGCATGCTACATACATACTACATACATACTACATACATACTACATGCTACATACATACTACATATATACTACATGCATGCTACATACATACTACATGCTACATACATACTACATATATACTACATACATACTACATACATACTGCATGCTACATACATACTACATACATACTACATACATACTACATGCATGCTACATACATACAACATACATACTACATACATAACACATATATACTACATGCATGCTACATACATACTACATGCTACATACATACCACATACATACTACATACATACTACATGCATGCTACATACATACTACATGCTACATACATACTACATGCTACATACATACTACATATATACTACATGCATGCTACATACATACTACATACATACTACATACATACTACATACATACTACATGCTACATACATACTACATATATACTACATGCATGCTACATACATACTGCATGCTACATGCATGCTACATACATACTACATACATACTACATGCTCCATACATACCACATATATACTACATACATACTACATACAATACATTCATACAATACATACATAGACATACAGTACATATAACATAGAGTAACATACTTACCAATACTTGTCACATTGTTCCCCGAAGCCATTGTCTTTTACGGAATAAATATTAACATAACAAACCACAAAAATACTCACCCACGATCCGAAGCAGTCCACGAGTGTGTCCCACGACGATCTTGGGTAGAGAACTGCAGCATCAGCTGTTGCTGCCGTTCTCTACGGGCTGCAGGAATCCAATGACGGAAGGTAGGTATCCTTCCGCACTGTATTCCTCCGCCACTTTAAAAAAAAAAAAAGTCCCTAGTCTCACTTTATGCCATTGCTGCGTGGGAATTTCCCACACATTATTATTTATTCCGTAAAAGACAATGGCTTCGGGGAACAATGTGACAAGTATTGGTAAGTATGTTACTCTATGTTATATGTACTGTATGTCTATGTATGTATTGTATGAATGTATTGTATGTAGTATGTATGTAGTATATATGTGGTATGTATGTAGCATGTAGTATGTATGTAGCATGCAGTATGTATGTAGCATGCATGTAGTATATATGTAGTATGTATGTAGCATGTAGTATGTATGTAGTATGTATGTGGTATGTATGTAGCATGTAGTATGTATGTAGCATGCATGTAGTATATATGTAGTATGTATGAAGCATGTAGTATGTATGTAGTATGTATGTAGTATGTATGTGGTATGTATGTAGCATGTAGCATGCATGTAGTATGTATGTAGTATATATGTGGTATGTATGTAGCATGTAGTATGTATGTAGCATGCAGTATGTATGTTGCATGTAGTATATATGTAGTATGTATGTAGCATATATGTAGTATGTATGTAGCATGCAGTATGTATGTAGCATGCATTTAGTATATATGTAGTATGTATGTAGCATATAGTATATATGTAGTATGCATGTTGCATGCATGTAGTATATATGTAGTATGTATGTTGCATGTAGTATATATGTAGTATGTATGTAGCATGTAGTATGTATGTAGTATGTATGTGGTATGTATGTAGCATGTAGCATGCATGTAGTATGTATGTAGTATGTATGTAGCATGTAGTATGTATGTAGCATGTAGTATGTATGTAGTATATATGTAGTATGTATGTAGCATATATGTAGTATGTATGTAGTATGTATGTAGCATGCATGTAGTATATATGTAGTATGTATGTAGTATATATGTAGTATGCATGTTGCATGCATGTAGTATATATGTAGTATGTATGTTGCATGTAGTATATATGTAGTATGTATGTTGCATGTAGTATATATGTAGTATGAATGTAGCATGTATGTAGCATGCATGTTGTATGTATGTAGCATGTAATTTTTTTTTTTTTTTTTACATTCAACACATTAGCCGGATGATGGGACTACTACTGTCCCATCATTGGCTAATGTGTCAATCACTGTCATGGTAGCAGGCATCGCCCGATGGGACTTGTAGTCCCATCGGACGATGCCTGCACAGACCCCCGAAGCCTGCACAGCCCCCCGGCAGGCCGGCACAGCCCCCCGGCAGGCCGGCACAGCCCACCGGAGCCTGCACAGCCCCCCGGCAGGCCGGCACAGACCACCGGAGCCTGCACAGCCCCCCGGCAGGCCGGCACAGCCCCCCGGCAGGCCGGCACAGACCCCCTGGCAGGCCGGCACAGCCCCCAGAAAGGCCCGTACAGACCCCAGAGAGGCTGTACAAGGGAAAAACAGGATTTTTCTTATTCCGATACCGGAAGTCCCATAGACTTGAATGGGACTTCCGGTATCGGAATCGGCGATACCGATACTTTTTTTTTAAGATCGGCCGATCCATTCCGATCCGATACTTTGAAGTATCGGACGGTATCGCTCAACTCTAGTGGTCAGTAATACTGTTGTTATTCCTCATGTACTCACAGTTAACTGATGCAAAGTTTGTTGAAAGGATAATACTTCTTACAGTCTTCCTCTTCTGAGTAGCAGGCAGCTGTGAGATGCATGGAAGACGCACACCTAGTATGATCTAGTCTAGAGGAGGAGCTTTACTACTAAGAATTTGCAACACATTTTCACTTTCAGTTTCATACATTGTAAGTAGGGGGGTTGGGGCAGCATGAGGTTAACCAAGTATAAGATTAGATAAGGGCAGTGGAGAACAGTGACACACAAGAAGTAAGAAATGTCTCTATCTCCAGCAGAACTGCTTATCACTGTTGTTCATAGTTTGATAGAACATATATATTTGAGTAACGTTTATAAAATTCATATGAAAGTTCAATTATGAAATATTAATACATTTTTTTTAAAGCTGGAGTCGGAGTCGGTACATTTCTACCGACTCCGACTCCGGCTCCAACCAAAACTAACTCCGACTCCATGACTCCGACTCCACAGCCCTGCTGGCCAGCCACGCTGTGGAGTATTTGGATGCATGTGATGGAGCATTGTCCTGCATGAAAATCATGTTTTTCTTGAACAATACCGACTTCTTCCTGTACCACTGCTTGAAAAAGGTGTCTTCCAGAAACTGCCAGTAGGTCTGGGAGTTGAGCTTCACTCCATCCTCAACCCGAAAAGGTCCCACAAGTTCATCTTTGATGATACCAGCCCATACCAGTACCCCACCTCCACCTTGCTGACGTCTGAGTCAGAGTGGAGCTCTCTGCCCGTTACTGATCCAGCCTCGGGCCCATCCATCTGGCCCAACAAGAGTCACTCTCATTTCATCAGTCCATAAAACCTTACAAAAATCTGTCTTAAGATATTTCTTGGCCCAATCTTGACGTTTTATCTTATGTTTCTTGTTCAAAGGTGGTCGTGTTCCAGCCTTCCTTACCTTGGCCATGTCCCTGAGTTTGGCACACCTTGTGCTTTTTGATACTCCAGTAATGTTTCAGCTCTGAAATATGGCAAAACTCGTGGCAAATGGCATCTTGGCAGCTTCACGCTTGATTTTCCTCAATTCATGGGCAGTTATTTTGCGCCTTTTTTTATCAACATGCTTCTTGCGACCCTGTTGAATATTTGCCATGAAACGCTTGATTGTTTGGTGATCACGCTTCAAAAGTTTGGCAATTTCAAGACTGTTGCATCCCTCTGCAAGACAACTCACAATTTTTGACTTTTCAGAGTCCTTCAAATCATTCTTCTGACCCATTTTGCCAAAGGAAAGGAAGTTGCCTAATAATTAAGCACACCTTATATAGGGTGTTGTCATGAGACCACACCCCTCCTCATTACAGAGATGCAAATCACCTCACTTGCATAATTGGCAGTTGGCTTTCAAGCCTATACAGCTTGGAGTAGGACAACATGTATAAAAAGGATGATGCGATCAAAATACTCATTTGCCTAATAATTCTGCACACAGTGTATATGTATATATTGTCATATATGTTTTCTTATATTGTCCTCTCTATTTTTGTAGTACCCCATGACTAAGATCCGGGAGGATCGAAACGTTCGGTATGGGAATCTAGGTTGTATATACTAATTTTTCTGTTCTGGCACTTTTTTTCTGTGGACTGGATGTTTATTAATAAAATTCACTAATTTTGCATAATATCCAAGAAAAGTGTGCGGTGAATTATATTTCTTGTGCCCATTTTGGAAATGACACCCCACTGGGAATTCATCTATGGATATAGTGACCATTTTCACTACACAAATGATTTCCAGAAGCACGTAGAGGAAGGTTTAGAGCAAAAATGTCATTGTAGTGCCCAATATATTGTGCCCAGCTTGTATCTCTGGAGACCTCCCCCCACCTACCCCCGGAAATTGTTAAGTCAGCTCCACTCAAATGTGTCTGTCACTAAATAATCCAAATGCTTGAATGTCAAAACAGTTCAAAAACGTGGTTCTGTGTGGAGGATTGTAAAGCAGTCATGGAGGCATAAGGCTGGCAGTGATGGGCATTGTGGGTAATAATAGCGGGGATCATGCCTCATTCCTCTCTAGGAACATACACGACATCTTCTCTGGGGGTTCTTTCTTGTTTCAGTTACTGGGATGAGCGCAATAAAATGTCGCTCAGTGAGTCTTCTGACATCTTCAGATTCTAAAGGATTGGCTGGGACAACATTTTCAAAAGCAAGATTTTCAGTGACCTTTTCCTGATAATCAAGGAAAGTATCTGCATTTCCGGCTTTTCTGCATTACATAAAAGAATTATATGTGGCCACCTGAAACAAATAACTTTTTATACCAGATCTATGATTTTCTTGATACCTGGTATGGCTGTAGAACCTGATTTGCAAGGTCCACACCCCATATATTTGTTGTAGTCAGTGACAGACACAGGTTTTGGAGTAGTGGATCCCTGTTGGTCTGCAGTGGCCCTTGTGGCATCTGTGTGGATCGAGCTCAGGATAAAAATATCTGTTTTATCCTTAAACTTAAGGGCAAGCAGCTCTCCATTGTGTAAAGCCCCTGACTGCCCCTTTCGGAACTTTTTGCTGACCAATGATTGTGGAAACCCCTGACGGTTTTTTCGAATGGTCCCACAAGCCCCTATGTTATGTTCAACCAGACTTTTAAATAGGGGTATGCTGGTGTAGTAGTTGTCAATATACAGATTGTAGCATTTTTGTAAAAATGAATGATTTTTCCAGATGTCCCCAGATAAGTAGGGCATCCTGGTGGGTTTAGTTGGCTGTCTTTCCCCTCATAAATGTGAAAAGCTGATGTGGATCCGCTTGAACTCTCGCACATTTTATAGAGCTTTATTCCGAACCTTGCCCTCTTCGAAGGAATAAATTGCTTGAGGTGCAGTCTTCCTTTGAATTTTACAAGGGACTCATCAATGGAAATGTTTTCTGTTGGGGTGTAGAGCTATAAGAACTTTTCTGTCAAGTCTTCGATGATGGGTCTGATTTTGAATAGTCTGTCATGTTCAGGGGCATTTCTGGGCAGACATTGACTAGTGTCATAAAAATGCCAAAATCTCAAACTGTGGAAAAAAAATAAAGCTATAGAGGGGTATAGGGGAATACATGAGATACAGTTATTTGGTTTGACCCCCGGCTGACTGAACTGCTAAGTCTATGGAATTTTGGACAGTGGAGAAGAATAGGTATATGGTATGTGTCGCTGTTGCTAGATGGTGAGACATTTAAAACATTTGAAACACTTAGTGAAGAGTTCCCTTTGGAGCATACTATGTTTTACCAGTATCTGCAGCTGCGACACGCATTCTCTAGACAGTGGAGCAAGTCACCGATAGTGATACAGAATGACAGTATATTGAATACGCTTGGCCCCCAGAGGGGCACTAGGGGTGTTATATCGATAATTTACAGGGGATTGCTGGGTACATTTTTGTATAGACACCCATTGATGGCTAGATCCAAATGGACAAGGGATTTGGGAGACATATCGGATGAGCAGTGGGAGTCGGTTTTACAATATGTCCCTAGAATATCTGTAAGTGAATCTGGGAGGGGGCCGCAGTTATACACTATACATAGGGTACACAGGACACCTGTGTGGATGAAAAAGGCTGGACTAAGGGCAGACTCTGGATGTCCGAGATGTACGATGGATGAAGTGGATATTCTTCATATGCCATTGTCTTGTCCAAGATTACAGGCATTTTGGATCGGGGTCCTGGATTTGGTGGAAAGAGTGACGGAAGCAAATATTACTCGAGATCCATTGACGTGTATTTTAGATCATGTAGAGGAGGTGGCGTTGGATGAATGGGGTAGGTTAGCAATAGCCAGACTGCTTTATGTTACAAGTAAAACTATCATATTGCACTGGTTAGATGAGAATCCTCCAGCTAGGCAGGAATTTGTAAAGAGAGTTAATTTTGTAATCCTTATGGAGCGAAGCGTCTACATGAAAAGAGGCAAGATGAACCACTACGAGAATATCTGGGGGGGTGCTTGGACTTTCCCGGATTGGCTTCCGCAGAACTCGTCAAAAATAGGTTATTAGGGTTATAAAACAGTGTTCAACATTGTAATGCATGGCTAAGGATTGTAGATGCGTGACGGGGGGGTTCTTGTTATGGGAAGGGGGAGGGATGTGTTTGGTGTATTTGCATTTATTAAAATATGGGGAAAGTATTATAATTTGTACTCTAATGTATACTTATGTATGTAATACTATCCTGTATGCTTTCTTCAATACTTTATTCGCTGTCGGAACATAAAAGTGCATAAGCCTCCTCTGCACTATAATACTGACCGGCCATTTTATTCGTTTTCTTTTTTTTTACGTAAATACAAAACTACGACGTGACTGACGTGACCAAATTATTGGGGAAACAATGGAGAAAAGCCTAATTCTTTACCCTACCCCTAACTTCAGAATAAACCCTAACTTTAGCCCCAACACTAACCCTAACTAACCTGCCTTATCTGTTTTTCTTTTTATTTGATATTTGGGAGGCAGAATGAACAAACAGTTGAACACCACACACTACTGGTTCATCCAACAAGGTTTTCTATTAGACTGTGAGCTGTCATTGTCTTGGTAAATAATTAAAGGTTTTTACATAGCTTGCCATTTTTATGGACAATTTAAAGGGGTTGTCCACTACTTTTTGTAACCCCCCATTATATCCCCCTGGGGCCCCTAATGATTTTTGTAATTACATTGCGTTGCCAATTCTGCCTGTGAGCGGCGTCATGCGGGCAGCTGATTCCAGGTCACGTGACCCCCAGGCTGCAGCTGCCGCTAACATCTGCTGATGTCATGTCAATTTCCTGACTCTGGAAATTGATGTGACATCATCAGCAGGCGTGACCCAGCATCAACACACTGCTGTCGCTCATCAAGAGTCACAGCAGTGTGTGGGCGGTGCTGCACCACACGTCACAGCCCCATCACTCTGCAGCATCTGTCTCCTCACCCATCAAGAGTGATGGGATTGTGCAGGGGGTGGACGGGGCTGTGCGGGGGGGGTGGACGGGCTGTCTGTCAGCTGTGCGAGGGGTGGACAGGCCGTACCGGAGTCTGCGGGCTGCTGTGTGTGCAGTGCAGGGGTCTGCAGGCTGTCTGCTGGCTATGCGGGGAGTGGACGGGCCGTGCGGGGATCTGTGGGCTGTCTGCTGGCTGTGCAGGTTGGTGGACAGGCCATGCGGGGGTCTGCGGGCATCGATCTCCTGTAATAAAATAATAAAGCAACCTATACTCACCTTTCCGCTGTAGTCCAGATAATAATGAGGGTCCCAAGACTATCTCCCATATAGAGCAGTTGCATCAGCTGATGTGACCTCTCTCCAGGGACCCCAGCAATGAAATGACAGGCAGAGGTAATCCTCCGCTGTGTATCCCTCCACCACCGGGAAAGAGATCCCGTAACCATAGCCCTAACCCTAATCCTAATTCTCATGCAGCATTGCTGCAAAGTGAGAGCCTGAACTCATGTAACCTCAGTGATGCACTGCAGGAGCCATTGTCTCCTGTCAGTTCATCACTGGGAGGCCCACTCACCTGATGTCACTGTTCTGTAGGGGAGATCGTCGTGGGACACTTGTTATTAATTGGACTGTGTCGGACAGGGAGTATACGGTTTGTTTGTTTATTTTATTACTTTTTAATACAGGAGACCAAGGGCATCGCTTGGATCTGGGCGTGCAAAAAAAATATGAATTCCATGTTGTGTTTTATTTCATTAAAATACTTTATTCTTATGTGTGTGTGTTTTTTAACCCTTTATTACTATAAGATTAATAATGGATAGGCATCTTATTGACACCTGTCCATTATTAACCGAGCTTAATGTCATTTTCCAATAGCAAGGTGACATTAATCCCTTATTACCCCATATCCCACTGCTACACGGGAGTGGGAAGAGAGGGGCTAAGTGCCAGAATTGGCACATCTTATAGATGCGCCATTTTTGGGGCGACTGTGGGCTGGTATTTGTAACCAGGGGGGTCCAATATCCATGGACCCTTCCTATGCTATGAATATCAGCCCGAAACTGTCTGTGTTGCCTTTCTGGCTATAAAATTTAGGGGGACCCCACGTCATTTTTTTGGGGGTCCCCTATGTTAATAGCCAGTAAAGGACATGCAGACAGCTGCCGGCTGATATTCATAGCCTGGGAAAAGGCCATGGGTATTATCCCCTTCCCAGGCTACAAATATTGGCCCCCGGCCATCGGCTTTCCCCCTATGGCAAAGGAAATTGTGCAGGAGCCCACGCCATTTTTTTTATTTCTTATTTTTTTTTAAATGAAATATTGTTCATTAATAAATATGGATATATCTATGGATATATATATATATATATATATATATATATATATGGAAATATCTATGGAAATAAAATATCTATGGAAATATCCATGGCTATATCTATGGATATATCTATAGATAGATATATGGATCTATCTATAGATAGATATATGGATCTATCTATCCATCCATCTCTGTATCTATCCCATATCTATCTATCTATCTTTTTTTCTATCCTCTATCTATCGGTGTGTAATGTAGTGTGGGTTGGACAAGTGTAAAAGAGGAGGTTGGACAGAAATGACATCACAAATCATTTTTTGTTAAATAACATATCTTTATTTAGCTTGCAAAAACGCACACAAATCCGCATGTGAAAAACACATGAAAAGCGCATCAATAATGCACCTGAATTTTCTGCCAAGAGCTGCAGATTCTGTGTGGAATGATCCGCCCTGGAATCCGCCCGGTGTGCACACAGCCTTATAGCTCTCAGCACTATAACGGTGTGTACATGGGGACTTATTATTAAGAACGCCTGTGTCTGTGCGCGCTCCTGCGTGTGTGCGCTCATGATGCTTGCAATGTGTTTTATGTGAACCCGTGGCAGATTGTGCTGTGGATTTTTCCATGCAGATTTTGTTAAATCCGCAGGTAAAATGACTGGCGTCTTACCTGCAGATTTTGTGTGACTTTCACCTGCTTTTTGACACCTGCGGATTCTTATAATGGAACAGGTGTAAAACGCTGCGGAATCCGACATTCTGCAGTAATGAACTCTCAGCGTTTATGCTGCTGATTTTCTGCACCATGTGCACAGAGGTTTTTGTTTTACATTGACTATAATGGCACTGTACAACGCAGGAGAATCTGCTGCGGATCCGCAGGGCCAAATCCGCTGCAGATCTACAGTAGAATCCACAACGTGTGCACAGACCCTTACAATAAGATGCTTCAGATTGAAGAGAGAGGAGGGAGGGGTTTGGGTGTGTTTTGGAGTGGGTGTGCAAGGTGCTGGCTTACAGGCCAGTGCAATGCATCATGGAACTTGTAGTATTAGAGCACAGTAAGTCGGGAGAAAGGAAGTTGTCGATTAACCCGATGAGAGCTGGAGCCAGCACAGAAAATGTGCTGCTAGAGCATGATAAAAGGTAATATTGCTAATATAAACACAGTGGATGTTTTTACTGGCACATAATGGCAAGATTTATGAAAAAAAAGTTATAGTGGTGGACAACTTCTTTAAGTAGAAATGTTCAAAAATATAAAACTCAATGATATTTTATTAAAAAAATTGTTTTCTATCTTAGCAGATGACTGCACCAGGAGATCAGAGGGACAGCTGACATCTTCAATTTTTAAATCTGATGATCTTGAGATCCTGCAAGATACAACTGAAGTGAATGCTATTACTCCAGATATATCATCATCCATTCACAGCAAAGATCCGTCATCTGATCCTATGAAACAGGTCCCATCTTCTGATTCATTACCGACTACTAAGGAAAATCAAAGTCACAAAAGAGGCATTAAAAAACAAACTGCTCCTAAAGCAAAGAAGTCATTTTCCTGTTCAGAATGTGGGAAATGTTTTAACCAGAAATCAGATTTGGTTACTCACTATAGAACTCACACAGGGGAGAAGCCTTTTTCCTGTTCAGATTGTGGGAAATGTTTTAACCAGAAATTAAATTTGGTTATTCAACATAAAATTCACACGAGGGAGAAGCCTTTTTCCTGTTCAGAATGTGGGAAATGTTTTGCACTTAAATCACATTTTGTTAGACACCAGAGAACTCACACAGGGGAGAAGCCTTTTTCCTGTTCAGAATGTGGGAAATGTTTTAACCAGAAATCAACTTTTGTTAAACACCAGAGAATTCACACAGGGGAGAAGACTTTTTCCTGTACAGAATGTGGGAAATGTTTTGCAGATAAATCAAATTGTGTTACTCACCATAGAACTCACATGGGGGAGAAGCCTTTTTCCTGTTCAGAATGTGGGAAATGTTTTAACCACAAATCACATTTTGTTAAACACCAGAGAACTCACACAGGGGAGAAGCCTTTTTCCTGTTCAGATTGTGGGAAATGTTTTGCACGTAAATCAATGCTTGTTACTCACCAGAGAACTCACACAGGGGAGAAGCCTTTTTCCTGTTCAGAATGTGGGAAATGTTTTAACCAGAAATCAACTTTTGTTAAACACCAGAGAATTCACACAGGGGAGAAGCCTTTTTCCTGTTCAGAATGTGGGAAATGTTTTAACCAGAAATCAATTTTGGTTAATCACCAGAGAACTCACACAGGGGAGAAGCATTTTTCATGTTCAGAATGTGGGAAATGTTTTGCACGTAAATCACTGCTTGTTATTCACCAGAGAACTCACACAGGGGAAAAGCCTTTTTCCTGTTCAGAATGTGGGAAATGTTTTAAGCAGAAATCACATTTTGTAAAACACCATAGAACTCACACAGGGGAGAAGTCTTTTTCCTGTTCAGAATGTGGGAAATGTTTTGCATGTAAATCACTGCTTGTTACTCACAAGAGAACTCACACAGGGGAGAAGCCTTTTTCCTGTTCAGAATGTGGGAAATGTTTTGCAGATAAATCAAATTTTGTTACTCACCATAGAACACACACAGGGGAGAAGCCTTTTTCCTGTTCAGAATGTGGGAAATGTTTTAAGCAGAAATCACATTTTGTAAAACACCAGAGAACTCACACAGGAGAGAAGCATTTTTGATGTTCAGAGTGTGGGAAATGTTTTGCACATAAATCACTGCTTCTTACTCACCAAAGAACTCACACAGGAGAGAAGCTTTTTTGATGTTTAGAATGTTGAAATGTTCTACTCAGAATTCAAGTCTTGTTACACATGAGAGAATTCACACAGCAGAGAAGCCATATTCATGTTCAGAATGTGGAAAATGTTTTAAATGGAAAATAGATCTTGATCGCCATCAAAGAGCACACATTGGGAGAAGCCTTTTCTCCTGTTTAGAATGTGGGAAATGTTTTAACCGGAAAGCGCTTCTTGTTAGACATCAGAGACCTCACACAGAGGAGAAGCCTTTTTCATTTTCTTAATGTGGGAAATATTTTACTTGGAAATCAACTGTGAATAAACATCAGAGACGTCACATAGGGGAGAAGCCTTTTTTATGTCCATAATGTTTGAATAGTTTTAACCAAAATAGAATCTTCTTAAATGGGTTGTCTCTTGTCATTCCTCATTTTTGCTGAAAAAAGGATAAAAGTAAACTTTATTAATTCCAAATGTAAAACTATACCCATAATTCACCCCCTGAAGGTTAGTCAGAAGGTGACTAATAGAAAAAACATGTACCCAAAGTTCAGTGGGTGAGATGACGTATACACACTCACTGTCCAAGGCTCTCATTTCTACGTGCTTCATCGACCTCACCAAAGGCGACTCATCAGGAGAGTATTTAATATTGACCTATATTCAAATGAGACTAGACAAAAAAAGCTAAAATCATGTTATCCGAAACAGTCAGAAAACTAGCCACATTTTGGCAGATCCCAGACCTCAAACTATATACTTCGTAAGTTTATAAGCCCCTCCAGTGTCAGGAATAGATAGTATGTGACAATACAGTATAATTCTTGCGATTTTTCTCCTATAGGGACTGCCCTAGTTTGGTATAATCTTAATAATAATCTTTATTTTTATATAGCGCTAACATATTCTGCAGCGCTTTACAGCTTGCACACATTATCATCGCTGTCCCCGATGGGGCACACAATCTACATTTTCTATCAGTATGTTTTTGGAATGTGGGAGGAAACTGGAGTACCCAGAGGAAACCCACGCAAACAAGGGGAGAACATACAAACTCCTTGCAGATGTTGTCCTTGGTGGGATTGTAACAGCTGTTAATTAGTAGTGCAGACAAATTGTCCTAGACTAAACTCAGTCTTCAGACGGCCCAATATGTACCACTCAGGGAAAACTTACCTGCTCCAAAGATCATTAGAAGCTTCTAACTAATGGCCGTGCTGCGGTCTGTCAGGGAATGAGTGCAATATCGGTATAAAGACTAGGGATATGTGCAACCATAATGTCTGGGAGATCTGTGCCATTATTTAGTATGAATATGGAAATTATCTCTGAAAGATAAGTGTTCCCTGAGTGGTATATACTGTATTTTCACATACTATCTATTCTCGACACTGGAGTGGCTTATAAACTTACACAGTATATAGTTTGAGGTCTGGGATCTGCCAATATGGGGCTAGTTTTCTGACTGTTTCGGTTAACATGATACATGCAGGGCCGCCATCTGGGCATTACTGCCCTGACTGGCGTATGGGGCCCGGAGGGCAGAGGGGGCCCGCATCGGGCCTGGTCTCCTCTGCTCACTGGGCCCCTATCGGCAGCTAAACCGGGCCCTCGGCGCAGTGGCAGTTAAACGCTATTGACATGCGGGCCCGGCGGCCCGCACGTCAATAGTTAACAGCCACGGCAGCCACAAGCCAATCAGAGGCTGGCAGCTGACGTCAGCAGCAGCGTGCACCTCGCCGGCATGTGACGTTAGTGTCAGTCGCCGGCTAGAGCGCGCTGCAGCGTGGAGGGAGTGTGAGCGTCGCCCGCCACTGGAACGCGGCCATGTAAGGAGAAATTGTTTTGTTTCTTTTCTGACAGCGGCGATCCGGGGGGCAGAATGCTGGACTGGGGCAGAATCCTTAATATGGGGCAGAATGCTGGACTGGGGCAGAATGGTTAACATGGGGCAGAATGCTGGACTGGGGCAGAATAGTGAACATGGGGCAGAATGCTGGACTGGGGCAGAATGCTTAACATGGGGCAGAATGCTGGACTGGGTCAGAATGCTGGACATGGAGCAGAATGCTGGAGACTGGGGCAGAATGCTTAACATGAGGCAGAATGCTGGACTGGGGCAGAATGCTTAACTGGGGCAGAATGCTGGACTTGGGGCAAAATGCTGGGTGCTGGGACAGAATGCTGGATTGGGGCAAAATGCTGGGTGCTGGGGCAAAATGCTGGGTGCTGGGGCAGAATGCTGGACTGGGGCAGAATGCTGGAGACTGGGGCAGAATTCTGAACATGGGGAAGAATGCTTGACTGGGGCAGAATGCTGGATATGGGGCAGAATGCTGGATACTGGGGCAGAATGCTGGAGACTGGGGCAGAATGCTGGACATGGGGCAGAATGCTGGACTGGAGCAGAATGCTGGACTGGGGCAGAATGCTAAACATGGGGCAGAATGCTGGACTGGAGCAGAGAGCTGGAGACTGGGGCAGAGAGCTGGAGACTGGGGCAGAATGCTGGAGACTGGGGCAGAATGCTGGAGACGGGCAGAATGGAGATACGGGGCATGATTGGAGACAGATGGGGCAGGGTTGGAGACAGATCACACAGGATCATGGGGCAGGATGGATACAATGGAGATCATATGGGGAAGAATGGACACTCATGAGGGCGGGATGGGAGAACATATGGCTAAAGCCAGGAATGAGACACACAGGGGTCAGGATGGGGGATGTTATTACCATAGGGGTAAATTAAGGGATATTATTACTGCAGTGATGTATTTAATTTTTTGAGTATACTGTTTTAAATGGGGGGGTGGTCCTGTACTGTGCAGAGCGACACTGTCGCCTTTTTTATTCATGTGGTGTAATGTAGTAATTGGGAAAAAATAAATAGTGTGTTCTGCAAGCGGAGCTCTAGATAACTGTTATTTCCTGCAGAGACGAGTGCTGGCTGGAAGAAGTGATGGCGATCTGTGCTGGATGAAGAAAAACAAGGATGAAGGACTTCACCTAGAGACATCACTGGTGAGTTAGTGTGTTACCTGTACACTGACACTATACATTGTATACTATATACAGAGGTCCTGTGTATGATATAGAAGAGTTAATGGTTTGCTTTTATATCCCTTTAATTACCTTTAAGACTTCAAATGCCTTTTTTCCTATTATTGCTATGTGTTATTCTTATGTAGAGTATTAGTCTCTGTCTTCAAGGAAACTATACTTGTTATCATATTTGTTCTCAACAACATGTTCTGGGTACATTGTAAACAAGGTACGACCCTGAGGTGATGGTGGGGGTCAAATGAGCTCCATAGAGCCACATATTGTTGTAAATGGTATAAAAATATTGCCTTTTGCTGCATTACGTCAGATAAAGTGATTTGACCACTGCGTGTGTGTTGAGTCTCTTTGTCTCCAAGCGCTTGTGAACAGAAGGGCGAAACCTCGTACTCTGGCCTCACTGGTGATCTGGCAAGATCTGACGCTTGGTCAGAACAAAAAGCAGCTACGACAGTTTTGACGCCCAACGGGGACCGTGTGGAGACCAGCCTATTCGGAATCCATATGTGGGAGTTTCCTGGGAGGTTGAAAATGCAGAATCCAGGCTGCAGCAGGTGAGAACTTTTATTCTTACACTGATTTTGCATTTGCAACCTCTCTAAGGATCTCTACTAGAGTTGAGCGACTTTGGTCGGATCGGGTTTCGTGAAACCCGAATGAAACAAAATAAGTTTCAGATGAAACTCGTCCGACTAGAGCAAAACAAAGTCGGAGTTTCGTCCGAAACCCGACCCCAATGCAAGTCAATGGGAAATAAAAGTCGGACGAAACTCCGACTTTTTTTGCTCTAGTCGGACGAGTTTCATCTGAAACTTATTTTGTTTCATTCGGGTTTTACGAAACCCGATCCGACCAAAGTCGCTCAACTCTAATCTCTACATATCTCTGGGTAAGACTGTACAAACACGGTTCAAAAATAACCCACATCACCAGTGAGCGGTGAGTATGTCCGTATGAGAGTTGAATAATAGAGTAATAAGATAACAATTGTCATCTGTATTATCTGTTAATCTGTTCTGGCAATATACTAATATACTAACTGGTCGTGTACTGGTGTACTGTGTATCACAAAGTCTGGGATAGACTCTCTGCAGCGTCTATTTTGGATTTTCAGTAAATCATATGAGGCTCTATTTTGTATAGGGCTGTGGTTTTTGGTTGCTCAGGTTTTCATTGATTCCTGTTGCTTAAGAAGTTGGCTTTGGTGTTCTCAGAGTGTCAGTGGACACGGCTGCAGGTTAAGGTGTCAAATCCAAAGTGCAGGATACGCAGGCTGTGTGAATCCTTGTATATATGTCTATTGGAACCTCCGAATGAAATGAGAGATGAGTAATTGAGATAAGGGATTTTTGTTATCTTCTCTTTGTAAAATCAAATGACCGTATGAATGAATCAACACACATCATTTTGTGTCAAGAGATTTGTGACCTTTCTAGTTGTGGGGGAATCCCGGACAGATGCGTTATAGATATTTCAAATCTACATCTGAGACTGAATGAATTGAGTAATGATATAGCTCGTGTTATATGTGGCATTACATTGTAAAGTTTCCTGAATGCATTTGGCCATAAAATGGCAAGACGTGGTTACTTACATTATACAGTTATCTGCTCTTACATTGAAATCCCGTGATTTTGAGTTTTTCTTGTAGAAATTGATTTTGATTAAGTCTAAAGAGCTATGGCATTCTGTTAGTTGAAGGACACTACATTCTGATGGGAGGGGGAATGATGGCGCTGCACACTTTCTCTTCTCCCCTTCTCTCGCTCCTCTCGTCTTATCTCTGCTGAGTGTCTAATGAGAGGATTCACAGAGCGGCGCTCAGATTCTCTGTGGTTCTGAAAGGCTCGCTATAAGATTTGTGCATTTTAAAGCAACAGTACTTAATTGAAATGGAAAGAAATTGTGGAAGTTGAAAGTAAAATATGGTGCCTAATTTAGAAGGAAATTCTAAGTGATTGTTTGGTCATTAATGTGTTTGAACCCGCTTCTAGTTGTGTGATTGATTTGTATAGCAAATTGTGTATCAGCAAAGGAGGTAGCCGACTGTATGGCTGATAAAGTAGGTCAGAGGCCTATCACACCTGGGCCTTCTTACTTTAGTCAGCAGGTTTTCTTGTTGTGGATGAGGAGAGGGCAAGGAGCCCTCTGGATATACCTTGGCAGGCTCACTCTGACTTGCTATGTGTGGGCTGTAAGACAGAGGTCCAGACACACAGAAGAGCATTTCAAAAGAAAGATGAGCTGTCTAAGTTAAAGTAGCCTTCCCACAATCCATGGAGCTGGGCTGGAAGGAAAAAGGCCTATTCCTATTCTAGTCAGCTGATCTAATGGGTGAGAGCCTTCTCGTTACATCCTGTAGGTCTACCGGGTGAGAGGCAAGGAGCCTTCCCGCTACAGCTTGGCAGGCTCGCTCTGACTTGCTACGTGTGGCCGCCCGTAGATAAGGTTAGGCACACTAGAGGGGCATTTCAGAATAAAGGTGAGCTGTCGGTAGAAAAAGGTTGAAGCCATGGCAACTGGTGCATATACAGAGGATGGCTATGGGGGTGCATGTATAGAGGGTGACTATGGGGGTGCATATACAGAGGGTGGCTATGGGGGTGCATATACAGAGGGTGGCTATGGGGGTGCATATACAGAGGGTGGCTATGGAGGTGCATATACAGAGGGTGTCTATGAGGGTGAATATACAGAGGATGGCTATGGGGGGTGCATATACAGAGGATGGCTATGGGGGTGCATATACAGAGGGTGGCTATGGAGGTGCATATACAGAGGGTGGCTATGGGGGTGCATATACAGAGGATGGCTATAGGGGTGCATATACAGAGGATGGCTATGGGGGTGCATATACAGAGGATGGCTATGGGGGTGCATATACAGAGGGTGGCTATGGGGGTGCATATACAGAGGGTGGCTATGGGGTGCATATACAGAGGGTGGCTATGGGGGTGCATATACAGAGGGTGGCTATGGAGGTGCATATACAGAGGGTGGCTATGAGGGTGCATATACAGAGGGTGGCTATGGGGGTGCATATACAGAGGGTGGCTATGGAGGTGCATATACAGAGGGTGACTATGGGGGTGCATATACAGAGGGTGTCTATGGGGTTGCATATACTATAGAGGATAGCTATGGGGTGCATATACAGAGGGTGGCTATGAGGGTGCATATACAGAGGGTGGTTATGGAGGTGCATATACAGAGGGTGGCTATGAGGGTGCATATACAGAGGGTGGCTATGAGGGTGCATATACAGAGGGTGGCTATGGAGGTGCATATACAGAGGGTGGCTATGGAGGTGCATATACAGAGGGTGGCTATGGAGGTGCATATACAGAGGGTGGCTATGAGGGTGCATATACAGAGGGTGGCTATGGGGGTGCTTATTGTTGTGAGTTCATTTTCCCCTTCACTACTGAGGCCCGAGGAACTCCCTCTTCTGGTGAAGAAAGGTAGTGAGCCTGATTGTCAAACACCTGGGGCTGATGATGATGACTGGCTGAGTGGAGTTAATGACTGGATATAAGGCTGCCGACGCCCTTCTGGCCTGCGGGTGATTTCTCTGTGGACTTCTAGGAAACCAGTCTGATTCCTGCTCATCTAAAGCTAAGATTTCTGCTTTGCCTTTTTGCATTAGTGTTTTGTTTTCCTTGCTTTTCTGGATTCTGCCATTCCCTGCTGGGGTGAGCTGAATCTCCTTTTGCCTGTTGCTCTGTCTTCAGAATATTCCTGAGTACTGACATAGCTTTGTTGAAGCCTAGCGTCTTCAGGGCCTTTTTTACTGTCAGTTTGTTGGCTCTTATTTTCATAGGGTTGTTCACGGATTGCAGACAGCAGCCTTCCTGTCCTTTCCTATCTAACCTAGCGTGGGCCCCATCTTTGCTCAGTCTATCTTTCTGTCTGTGTTTTGTTCTTTCTTCTTGCTTCACCGTCATTATATGTGGGGGGCTGCCTTTTGCTTTGGGGTCTGCTCTGGGGCAGTTTAGATTTCCCTTTCTGTCTTTAGGCTATGTAGTCCTCCGGCTGTGATCGAGGGGCCTAGGGCATCGTAGGAGCCCCCCACGGCTACTGCTAGTTGTGTTGATAGGTTCAGGGGTCTGCAATCCGAGAGCTGAGAACTTCTCTGGTTTTCTGGACTTAGCTAGCATTTCTATTTTTGCCTCCTACGGTGACTCAATCATAACAGAATCACCCGCCCTACCGCAGATTCTAGGGTACTCAATAGCAGGAAAGAATTGTATAAAAAAAAAAAAAAGTGTGTATATTTTTTCCTCTATATCTCTGAGGCCGTAGGGGGAATTTTTTTTCTCTCAATGGAGATAAAGCAATTGTCTGATCGTGTGGAGCAGCTCGCTGCGGAAGTGCGGGGAATTTCCGCCTACCTTGCTCATTCACATGCTGCTGAACCAAAGATTCCTATACCTGATGTATTTTTTGGGGATCGGTCTAAATTTTTGAATTTCAAAAATAATTGTAAATTATTTTTTGCCTTGAAGCCTAACTCGTCAGGGAGCTCCGCGCAGCAGGTTAAAATTGTCATCTCTTTGCTGCGTGGCGATCCCCAGGATTGGGCGTTTTCTTTGAAACCAGATGATCCTATTCTGACTAATGTGAATGCATTTTTTCAGGCCTTGGGGTTGTTGTATGACGAACCTAATGCCATTGATCAGGCTGAAAAGACCCTGCTGGCATTGAACCAGGGTCGTGATTCTGCAGAATTGTACTGTCAAAAATTCCGAAAGTGGGCTGGCTGCTCTCTTTCGGAAGGGGTTGTCAGAAGCCATAAAAGATACTATGGTGGGATTTCCTGTTCCCTCTGGTCTTGACGATTCTATGTCTTTAGCCATTCAGGTTGATCGGCGTTTACGCGAACGCAGAGCTGCACGAGAGGTGTTGCCACCTGTTGAACAGATGTCTGAACCTATGCAATGTGATAGAGTTTTTTCCAGAGAGCAGCGTCAGGAGTTCAGAAGGCGTAATAAGTTGTGTTTTTTCTGTGGAGATGCCTCGCATATTATTTCTGTCTGTCCTAAACGCGAGAAACGCTTTGCACACACGTTTTCTGTTGGTGGTGTTCAACCTAAGTTTCTTCTGGCTATTACTCTGATCTGCTCCCTGTCCACATTTTCCGCCAAGGCTTTTGTGGATTCGGGAGCAGCTCTAAACCTAATGGACTTGGATTTTGCTAAACGTTGTGGATTTCCGATGACACCTCTGCAGACGCCTATCCCTTTGAGGGGGATTGATGCTACTCCTTTGGCTAAAAATAAACCTCAGTTTTGGACCCAGGTGGTAATGCGGGTCGCCCCAGACCATCAAGAAAATTGCAGGTTTTTGGTGTTACATAATCTGCAAAATACTATTGTTCTGGGGTTTCCCTGGTTACAAATTCATAATCCAGTTTTGGATTGGAAATCTGTGTCTGTGGTGAGTTGGGGTTGTCGGTGTGCCCTTAGTGAGGCTCCGGTGTTTTCCACCTCTCCTCAGTCGCATGATGTTCCTGATTATTTGGCGGACTTTTATGATGTATTTAGTGAGAATGAGTCTGCGTCTCTGCCTCCTCATAGGAGTTATGACTGTGCTATTGAACTGAGCCCGGGGTGTAAATTTCCCAAGGGTCGGCTCTTCAATTTATCTGTACCCGAGCACGAGGCTATGCGATCCTATATTAAGGAGGCGTTGGAGAAGGGTCATATTAGACCATCCTCGTCACCCTTAGGTGCCGGTTTTTTTTTGTGTAGCCAAAAAGGATGGATCATTAAGACCTTGCATTGATTATCGTGCTCTCAACAAAATTTACAAAGAAAAAAACGACCAGAAAGTCCCAGAAGGATAATATATTTTATTACGTCATTAAAAAATAGTTAAAAACCATTACATAAAAATAGGTAATACATATACTGAACAAAAAAGGGGGGTTATGCTACCCAGATATAAAGCATAAAAAATGTGAAAAAAATGGTGAATAAGCGAAATAGATATTGATATATATAATGAATAATAAACAATATAAAGTGCACAAACACCAAAAAATATATTATAAACCATAAACATAAGTGTAAACCACTACCACAGTAAACCTATATATATCAATATATCGAAATAGTGCATCTGTGTGATAAGGTTGAAAAAGGACACTATATGTGTCACCGTGAATTAAGGGACCGGGTTGCTTCCCCAGGAGACCAGGAGAGGTTGTATGTATTTTCACTTATTTTTATTGTTATTTTTGCAATATTTTTCCTTTCCTGGTCGGTAGACACCTTAATTCACGGTGGCACATATAGTGTCCTTTTTCAACCTTATCACACAGATGCACTATTTCGATATATTGATATATATAGGTTTACTGTGGTAGTGGTTTACACTTATGTTTATGGTTTATAATATATTTTTTGGTGTTTGTGCACTTTATATTGTTTATTATTCATTATATATATCAATATCTATTTCGCTTATTCACCATTTTTTTCACATTTTTTATGCTTTATATCTGGGTAGCATAACCCCCCTTTTTTGTTCAGTATATGTATTACCTATTTTTATGTAATGGTTTTTAACTATTTTTTAATGACGTAATAAAATATATTATCCTTCTGGGACTTTCTGGTCGTTTTTTTCTTTGTAAATTTGGTGTTTTCAACACGACTGTCCTTTAAACAGTCCAACACTCTCCAGCGATATATTATTTTTTATTCATAGTATTATCTTAATATAATGTAAATCTCGCTGTTTCTCCTTATTTCGTGTTTTTTTCTCAACAAAATTGCTGTTAAATATCAGTATCCGTTACCCCTGATTTCTGATCTATTCTCCAGAGTTAAAGGTGCTTGCTGGTTTACCAAGCTTGACCTCAGGGGGGCGTATAATCTTATTCGCATTAAGCATGGGGATGAATGGAAGATGGCGTTTAATACTCCGGAGGGACATTTTGAGTACCTGGTGATGCCTTTTGGGCTCACTAATGCCCCTTCTGTCTTCCAGTGCTTCATGAACGATATTTTCCGAGATTTTGTCGATAAATTTTTGATTATCTATCTGGATGATATTTTGATCTTCTCCAAGGATTGGGATTCTCATGTGGAACATATTCGGACTGTGTTCCGGATCTTGAGGGAGAATTCCCTGTATGTCAAAGGATCTAAATGCCTTTTTGGAGTACAGAGGATTTCTTTTTTGGGATTTATTTTGTCCCCGTCAACTATTGAAATGGACCCGGCCAAGGTACAGGCCATTTACGATTGGGTTCAGCCCACTTCTTTGAAGGCCCTCCAGAAGTTTTTGGGTTTTGCTAATTTTTATCGGAAATTTATAGCAAAATTTTCTAGTATTGCCAAGCCATTGACTGATTTGACTAAGAAGGGTGCTGATGTGTTAAATTGGTCTCCGGAGGCTGTTTCTTCCTTTCAGGAGCTGAAGCGAAGATTCACCTCCGCCCCGGTTTTGCGGCAACCTGATGTCTCACTTCCGTTCCAGGTAGAGGTGGATGCTTCTGAGATTGGTGCAGGAGCTGTTTTGTCCCAAAAGGATCCTGTAACATCTAAAATGAATCCCTGTGCTTTCTTTTCCCGAAAGTTCTCTCCATCTGAACGTAACTATGATGTGGGGAATCGGGAACTGTTAGCCATGAAATGGGCATTTGAGGAGTGGAGACATTGGTTGGAGGGAGCTAAGCATCAAGTCGTGGTCCTCACTGACCACAAGAATTTGATTTACCTAGAGTCGGCTAAGCGCTTGAACCCTAGACAGGCTAGGTGGGCCTTGTTTTTTACACGTTTTGATTTTGTGGTTTCTTTTCTTCCTGGAACTAAGAATGTCAAGGCTGACGCCCTCTCTAGGAGCTTCTTTGCTGATTCTCCTGTGGTGACCAAGCCTGCTACCATCTTAGGCGAAGGGGTAGTTCTTTCTGCCATCTCGCCCGATTTGAGACATGCTCTGGAAGAGTTCCAGGAGGACAAACCTGAGCGTTGTCCCAGTGGAAGGTTGTATGTTCCTGACCAGTGGAAGAAGAGAGTGATGTCCGAAGTTCATTGCTCTACTTTGGCTGGTCATCCAGGTATTTTTGGTACTAGAGATCTGGTGAGTCGGTCTTTTTGGTGGCCCTCCTTGTCTCGTGATGTCAGGAATTTTGTGCAGTCCTGTGGGACATGCTCCCGGTCTAAATGTTCTCGCTCTAGTGGGTTGTTGATGCCTTTGCCTGTCCCCAAGAGGCCATGGACCCATATTTCAATGGATTTCATCTCTGATATGCCTATCTCTCAAAGGATGACTGTTGTTTGGGTGATTTGTGATAGGTTCTCTAAGATGGTTCATCTTGTACCACTCCCTAAGTTGCCGTCTTCCTCTGAATTGGTGCCCCTGTTTTTACAACAGGTGGTTCGCTTGCACGGGATTCCTGAGAACATTGTATCTGACAGAGGAGTCCAGTTTGTGTCTAGATTTTGGAGAACTTTCTGTTCCAAGCTGGGAATTCAGTTGTCCTTCTCCTCTGCTTTTCACCCTCAGGCCAAAGGGCAGACAGGGAGAACAAACCAGACCTTGGAGTCATATTTGAGATGTTTTATTTCTGCTGATCAGGATGATTGGGTTTCATTTTTGTCCTTGGCCGAATTTGCTTTAAATAATAGAGCTAGTTCTGCCACTTTGATGTCTCCTTTTTTTTGTAACTTTGGGTTTCATCCTCGATTTTCTTCAGGGCAGGTGGAGCCCTCTGCCTGCCCAGGGGTTGACACTGTGGTGGAGAGAATGCACCAGATCTGGGACCAAGTGGTGGATAAGTTATCTCTCTCCCAGGAAAAGGCCCAGCGGTTTTCCAACCGACATAGGACCATTGGTCCCAGGGCCAGACTGGGACTAAAATTCAGCCCTGGCATTTGAAGTTACACAGGCCCACTAGTCACATGGTGACTATATAATATCTTTGTACACTTGTAGTTTACAAGAAGTGAGAGGAGATTAACACGACTATATAACATGTAGTCATAGCTGTGCCCAGTATTTCAGCTCAGTCCTATTTATTGCTTTTAGGTACAGTACTCCTCCCAAATCTCTGTCCCCTTTTGTATGCATGATTACAGAATTCCTGGCAGAACTGCTATCCATTGGGCAACCAGACCACCTGGTCATAGCCGCCCCTATCATACCTCCCAACTTTTGAAGAAGGGAAAGATGGACAAAGACTGCGGCGCGCAAATTTTGGCCACGCCCAGCCACACCCATTTCACAAATAGTCACACCCATGTCCACACCTAATCGCACCCATTTAGCACTGCTGATCACACTGACTGGTACTGAGGGCACAGTGGCTGGCATTATGGGCACACTGACTGGCACTAAGGAAGAGAGAAAACAGAGAGAGAGAGAAAAAAGAAAACAGAGAGCGAGAAAGAAAGGGGAAAGAAAGAAAGAACAGTGAGAGACAAAGAAAGAACAGTGAGAGACAGAGAAAGAACAGAGAGAGAAAGAAAGAGGGGAAAGAAAGAAAGAACAGAGAGAGACAGAGAAAGAACAGAGAGAAAGAAAGAAGTAAAGAAAAGAAAGAAAGAACAGAGAGAGAGGAAAGATACTATAGCAGCCCGGCTCCCATTGTAGTGCCCACCTGAGCCTCCCGGTGCAGGACCTATCATGATCCGCTCACATGGCCGGCATCCCCGATTCCAAGGCGATCCTGCTGTCTGCGCTGTCGGAGGAGGACACGGTGATGGATCTGAAGCATTCCTGGTTCCGTCACAATCTCCTCAAGAAATTATCTAATTTCCGGTCAGCTTCCAGCACATCACTTCAGGTGGAACGTCATGTGTGTGTTTTAAAATGCTCCTCGGGGCTCCACCATGTACTCCTGTGTCCGTGGGAAAAGCCCGCTTTGTATGCTTTTTACACACTTGGCTCCGCTCCGTACATCCCGTACACATATGGCTCCACTTCATACACACACGGCTCCACTCTGTCCACCTCGTACACGCGGGGCTCCTCTCCGTACACCTCGTACACACGCGGCTCCTCTCCGTACACCTCGTACACGCGCGGCTCCTCTCCGTACACCTCCTACACGCGCGGCTCCTCTCCGTACACCTCGTACACGCGCGGCTCCTCTCCGTACACCTCGTACACGTGCGGCTCCTCTCCGTACACCTCGTACACACGCGGCACCGCTCCGTACACCTCGTAGACACGCGGCTCCGCTCCGTACACCTCGTACACACAGGGCTCTGCTCCGTACATCTCGTACACACACGGCTCCGCTCCGTACACCTCGTACACACACGGCTCCGCTCCGTACACCTCGTACACATGCGGCTCCGCTCCGTACACCTCGCACACACGCGGCTCCGCTCCGTACACCTCATACACACCCGGCTCCGCTCCGTACACCTCATACACACGCGGCTCCGCTCCGTACACCTCGTACACACGGCTCCGCTCCGTACACCTCGTACACACACGGCTCTGCTACATCCACACTGTAAATCCTGACCCCACACATACTTACTTCAACCAGCACCATGACAACAGCAAAGCAGAGTCTTGCAGACGGTAGAGGCAAGGCTGAGCGCACAGGACCTGTGATGAGGTCACAGGAGGGGCGGAGTCAGGGGTGACATGATCGGGGGTCTGGACAAAGGCTCCTGATCATGTGACCCCCTGACTCCTCCCCTCCTGTGACCTCATCACAGGTCCTGCGAACAGAGCGAGCAGGCAAGCGAGTGCGACGCTGTGAGTGGCTGCGGGGGGGAGGGGGTCTCATGCTAAGGCGAGGATGGGGTGCGAGGGGGGGTGTGTGGCGGCTTATCTCCCTGCAGTGCGGGAGGAACTTGGAAACTATCACCGCCGTGCCCGCAGAGGGCCGGGGCAGGAGCAACAGTGGCCGCAGCAGCTGGCAAGCGGCCAGATGATCAGCGCTGCCGCCCGCGGCCCACGTGACAGCGGCCCAGCGGGAAAATGCCCGGTTGGTTATATTGCCAATCCGGGCCTGATTGGTCCCCAATTTAAGGTTGGTGATATGATGTGGTTATCATCAAAAAATATTGCTATGAAGGTGGCTTCTCCTAAGTTTAAGCCTAGATTTATTGGACCTTACAAGATTTTGGAGATTATTAATCCAGTCTCTTTTCGTTTGGCTCTTCCTGTCACATTTAAAATCCATAATGTGTTCCATAAATCTTTGTTGAAGAGGTTTGTTGAACCTGTTGTTCCGGGGGTTGCACCTCCAGACCCTGTATTGGTTGAAGGTAACATGGAATATGAGGTAGAGAAAGTACTGGATTCCCGTCTGGCTAGACGGAGACTCCAGTATTTGGTTAAGTGGAAGGGTTATGGTCAGGAGGATATTTCCTGGGTCTCTGCCTCTGATATTCATGCCAAAAGATTGGTGCGTGCCTTTCATCGGGCTCACCCTGATTGCCCTGGTGGCGTGGTTGAGGGTTCGGTGACCCCTCCTCAAGGGGGAGGTACTGTTGTGAGTTAATTTTCCCCTTCACTACTGAGGCCCGAGGAACTCCCTCTTCTGGTGAAGAAAGGTAGTGAGTCTGATTGTCAAACACCTGGGGCTGATGATGATGACTGGCTGAGTGGAGTTAATGACTGGATATAAGGCTGCCGACGCCCTTCTGGCCTGCGGGTGATTTCTCTGTGGACTTCTAGGAAACCAGTCTGATTCCTGCTCATCTAAAGCTAAGATTTTTGCTTTGCCTTTTTGCATTAGTGTTTTGTTTTCCTTGCTTTTCTGGATTCTGCCATTCCCTGCTGGGGTGAGCTGAATCTCCTTTTACCTGTTGCTCTGTCTTCAGAATATTCCTGAGTACTGACATAGCTTTTTTGAAGCCTAGCGTCTTCAGGGCCTTTTTTACTGTCAGTTTGTTGGCTCTTATTTTCATTGGGTTTTTCACGGATTGCAGACAGCAGCCTTCCTGTCCTTTCCTATCTAAGCTAGCATGGGCCCCATCTTTGCTCAGTCTATCTTTCTGTCTGTGTTTTGTTCTTTCTTCTTGCTTCACCGTCATTATATGTGGGGGGCTGCCTTTTGCTTTGGGGTCTGCTCTGGGGCAGTTTAGATTTCCCTTTCTGTCTTTAGGCTATGTAGTCCTCCGGCTGTGATCGAGGGGCCTAGGGCATCGTAGGAGCCCCCCCCCACGGCTACTGCTAGTTGTGTTGATAGGTTCAGGGGTCTGCAATCCGATAGCTGCCAACTTCTCTGGTTTTCTGGACTTAGCTAGCATTTCTATTTTTGCCTCCTACGGTGACTCAATCATAACAGCTTATACAGGGTGGCTATGGAGGTGCATATACAGAGGGTGGCTATGGGGGTGCATATACAGAGGATGGCTATAAGGCTACATATACAGAGGGTGGCTATAAGGCTGCATATACAGAGGGTGGCTATGGGGTTGCATATACTATAGAGGATGGCTATGGGGGTGCATATACAGAGGGTGGATATGAGGGTGTGTTGTGAACTCATTGTCTGGTCTACCAGTTGGGAGTTCTCCTTCCGTTCTCCCTCTGGTGGTGACAGGAGTTAGTGAGGTTGATTTAAGTGGTGGAGATCTGCCACCTGATGATGAGGACAGCGATTGGATCTCTGGAATCTCTGACTGGATTTAAGACAGCCGACGCCCTATTCTGGTGCTGGTGATACTTCTGGCTTCTCAGGTCTTGGTTTTCACCTCTGTTCCAGTCATCTCAAGCTAAGTCTTTTGCTAATGTTCACACTTGACTTTGTTGGTCTATTCAGTTTTTTATGAGGCCAGCCAGCCCCGACTGGGGCTGTGCTGAATTTCCTCTCTTATTCATCTGTATTTGCCAATTTGCTATTTCTGTCCCTTATTAGATTGGCCTCTTTTTGGTCTGTCTCAGAATATTTCAGAGTGCTGATATAGTGGGAGAAGTCTAGTGACTTCAGGGTTAATTTTGTTATCAGAAGTGTTGGACATTATTTTTGTAGGGTTTTTGGCAGATTGCAGACAGTGTCTTTCCTATCCTTTCTAGTTAGTGTGGGCCCCATCATTTGCTCAGCCTATTTTCCTGCCTGTGTTTGTGTTTTCATCTTTTCTCACCATCAATACATGTGTGGGGGCTGTCTTTCCTTTGGGGTCTGCTCTGGGGCAGTTAGATTTCCCCTTTTCTTGCTTTAGGCTTATTTAGTTCTCCAGTTGTGACGAGGCGTCTAGATTCATCGTAGGAACGCTCCACGACTGCTGCTAGTTGTGTGGTTATGATCAGGGATCTGCAATCTGCATAGTTACCAACCTTTCTGGTTTTCTGAGACGAGCTTGTTTTGTTTTTACTCCTCGGTGACCCATTCATAACAGAATCACCAGCCCCAATTTGGCACATCAGCTCCCTTCTTGGTCAGATCAGTCAGTGTCTTGACAATCCCAGAAAAATTGGCCAGATGATCAGGAATATCACGAGACTGAGGAGAGGTGGAGAAAACAGGAGCGTTGCCCTATGGGAAAATTGTATGTTCCTGACCAGTGGAGAAAGAGAGTGATGTCTGAAGTTCATTGCTCCGCATTGGCTGGTCATCCAGGTATTTTGGGTACCAGAGATTTGGTGAGTACCATATATACTCAAGTATAAGCCGACCCCCCTAATTTTGCCACAAAAAACTGGGAAAACGTATTGACTCGTGTATAAGCCGAGGGTGCACAGTGAGTGGCCCCAGTTATCTGCAGTGTGTGGCCCCAGTTATGATGCACAGTATGTGGCCCCAGTTATGATGCACAGTATGTGGCCCCAGTTATGATGCACAGTGAGTGGCCCCAGTTATCTACACAGTATGTGGCCCCAGTTATGATGCACAGTGAGTGGCCCCAGTTATAGTGCACAGTGAGTGGCCCCAGTTATGATGCACAGTGAGTGGCCCCAGTTATGATGCATAGTGAGTGGCCCCAGTTATGATGCATAGTGAGTGGCCCCAGTTATGATGCATAGTGAGTGGCCCCAGTTATGATGCACAGTGAGTGGCCCCAGTTATGATGCACAGTGAGTGGCCCCAGTTATGATGCACAGTGAGTGGCCCCAGTTATGATGCACAGTGAGTGGCCCCAGTTATGATGCACAATGAGTGGCCCCAGTTATGATGCACAGTGTGTGGCTCCAGTTATGATGCACAGTATGTGGCCCCAGTTATGATTCACAGTGTGTGGCCCCAGTTATGATGCACAGTGAGTGGCCCCAGTTACCTGCACAGTGTGTGGCCCCAGTTATACAGCACAGTGAGTGGCCCCAGTTATGATGCACAGTGAGTGGCCCCAGTTATGATGCACTGTATGTGGCCCCAGTTAAACTGCACAGTGAGTGGCCCCAGTTATGATGCACAGTAAGTGGCCCCAGTTATGATGCACAGTATGTGGCCCCAGTTATGATGCACAGTGAGTGGCCCCAGTTATGATGCACAGTATGTGGCCCCAGTCATGATGCACAGTATGTGGCCCCAGTCATGATGCACAGTATGTGGCCCCAGTTACCTGCACAGTGTGTGGCCCCAGTTATACAGCACAGTATGTGGCCCCAGTTATCTGCACAGTGTGTGGCCCCATCATGGTGCTGCTGCCGCTGCCTCACTTACAAAAAAACAAAAAAACTGTATACTCCCCTCAGTCGCTGCCCCTGCTCATCAGCGTTGCGGGCTCTGCAGTGACTGTGCAGGCAGAGAGCACGATTAGCGTTCTCTGACCTGAATGTCACTGCAGAGGACGCAAGACAGCAGAGCGCAGGGACAGGTGAATATGCCTCCCCACCCCCCCGTTCATACTCACCGGGTCCTGGCGCTTGTCTCTGCTACTCCCCTGCTTGTTCCATGTTGTCGGCGCTGCTCTCTTCCTGGTTCAGCAGTCACGTGGTACCCGCTCATTAAATATGCGCATATTTAATGAGCGGGTACCATTTGACAGCTGAAGCAGGAAGAGAGCAGCGCCGTCAACATGGAACAAGCAGGGGAGCTGCAGAGAAGGGTGAGTATGATCTGACACCCCCGCTCCCCCTCCCCCCGCCGATCCCCCCCAGTATATGACTCGTGTATAAGCCGAGAGGGGGACTTTCAGCCCAAAAAAAGGGCTGAAAATCTCGACTTATACACAAGTATATACGGTAGGTCTTTTTGGTGGCCTGCCTTATCTCGTGATGTCAGGAATTTTGTACAGTCCTGTGGGACTTGTTCTCGGTCTAAACCCTGTTCTTGTTCTAGTGGGTTGCTGATGCCCCTGCCGGTGCCCAAGAGGCCATGGACCCATATCTCAATGGATTTTATTTCTGATCTTCCTGTCTCTCAGAGAATGACTGTTATCTGGGTGATTTGTGATAGATTTTCGAAGATGGTCCATCTTGTACCACTCCCAAAGTTGCCATCTTCCGCTGAGTTGATACCCTTGTTTTTACAACAGATGGTTCGGTTACACGGGATTCCTGAGAACATTGTGTCCGACAGAGGAGTCCAGTTTGTTTCCAGATTCTGGAAAGCCTTTTGTTCCAATCTAGGAATTCAGTTATCCTTATCCTCCACGTTTCATCCCCAGACCAATGGGCAGACTGAGAGAACAAACCAGACCTTGGAGTCTTTTTTAAGATGTTTTATATCTGCTGATCAGGATGATTGGGTCTCATTTTTGCCCTTGGCCGAATTTGCGCTGAACAATAGAGCTAGTTCTGTCATTTTGGGTTTCATCCTCGATTCTCTTCAGGGCAAGTGGAATCTTCGTCCTGCCCAGGTGTGGACACTGTGGTTGAGAGAATGCAGCAGATATGGGACCAAGTGGTGAATAAGTTGTCACTCTCTCAGGAAAAGGCCCAGAGATTTTCCAACCGGCATAGGACCATTGGTCCCCGGTTTAAAGTGGGTGATATGGTTTGGTTGTCATCTAAGAATATTCCTATGAAGGTTGCATCTCCAAAATTTAAGCCAAGATTTGTTGGACCGTATAAGATTTTGGAGATTCTTAATCCTGTTTCTTTTCGACTGGCTCTTCCAGTTACATTCAAGATCCATAACGTATTTCACAAGTCATTGAAACTTGTTTCAACCAGATGATCAAATTGTCCAAGCAGAGCAAATAACTGGCTTACGCTTATCTACCAACAAAGGACCTTCGTTGCCATAATTAGATTGGGTGTGTTAACTTTCCCCATGGATTGTCAACTGGTGAAATCTCATCTATTTGGCCTCAGGGGGTCGTCTCACTGGCATCCAAGGATAGATACTGTTTAAGTCTCACACTTACTTTGGGACATCAAAGGCTTTAGAGAAGTTTTTACATATAAAAGGAGGGTACTGATTAGCAGAGGGAGAGAGACAGAGAAAGAGGTGTGACATACCAGAGAGGACTGAGATGAGACTATCTGAATAATGTAATGTATGAATAATGCCTGTTTCTGATTAATGCATATGTATTTATAGATTTATATTGTTTATTATTTGATCTTATCACTTTATATAGTAAATCAATTTAGTAAATTCAATTCTTGTGTGAGCATTTTCTTATTCATCACAATCCATTGGAACCCTTACAATACAAAATTGGTGTCAGAAGTGGGATTGTTTTGAATAAAAATGTTTGCAAAATTGAATAAGTTTGTTAAGAGTAGGAAAGCCGTTGAGAGTAGTGTCAGATCTTTGCCAGAATGGGTGTTACCAGGAAAGTGGACCCCAATGGCACAGGAATGTAACAAATATATGGAGGGACAGCGGTTATCAAATCCTCAGGATGTGGCTGGCAAATTTGATCTCTCAAGGTATGATGCAAAAGAGCAGAAAACTGCAGCAGCCGTTGGATGGATCTGTGTGCAAGTGTCCCAAAGAATACAGGAGAAGATAGACAATTTGCGTTTAGAGCTGCATACAGTTTTAGAGCAAAGGATTAGCTTGCAATCAGCCTTGAGAGACCAAATGAAACAGCATGACAATATTCAAAGGAATTTTGAAGCTTATGTAATGAAAAATGTGAATAAGAATAGGCGCAGGAGGAGACAGCGGCCAGTGTCAGATATTTGTACTGCACAGATTAGAACCTTGATTGCACGTGAGAAATGGTCAGATTTGCTAGAATGGGATGGCTGTGAGACAGATGAGGAAGAAAAGCAAGCCAGACCGATTGTGACTACTAAAACTAGGAGAGAAGTCACACAGCGTAGTGGAGATAGGATGGATGCAGGAAACGCAGCTACAGGAGCAGAAGCTTCAATGACCGAGGAAACTAGGAATTATACGGCCGGAGAATTAACAGAATTAGCTACCAGGAACAGGCAGCAAGCAGGAGAACCTTTGTTAGCATGGATTCTCAGATTATGGGATCAGGGAGCCGATACTATAATCTTGAACCGTCTTGAGGCAGTAGGACTTTGTAGTATTTGTACTGATCCTATGGTACGTCTAAAAATGAGGCGTGCAAGGGACACTACAGAGACTTTCTCTTTGCTGCATTTGGTGAGTACGAATGATTGCATCTCTTCAGCAGACTCAGTAAAAATCTTGAAATTTGCCGATGATATGACACTGATTGGTCTCATTAGTGGAAATGCTGAAGACTTGTATCGGAGTGAGGTGAAAAGAATATGTGACCCGTGTAAAGTCAATAATCTTGTACTCAACACTAAAAAAAACTGCTGAGATGGTTGTGGATTTTAGGAAAGATCAACATGAGATACTTCCAATCTACATCCATGACGAAGTGGTTCTTAGGGTCACAGAGACCAAATTCCTTGGTGTTATCATCTCTCATGATCTTAAATGGGGGAAAAACGTGGATGCTGTTATAAGAAAAGCACAACAGAGGATGTTCTTCCTGCGTCAGCTGAAAAGATATGGTTTGTCTAAGAATCTGCTGATCTTATTCTTTAATGCTGTCATCAGATCTGTGATTTGTTCCTCTCTGATAGTCTGGTATGGGGGAGCCACTGCGCATGACAAACTCCGCTTACAAAGGACTTTCAGAACAGCAGAGAGAATTATAGGTTCCCCCTGCCTAAAATCCAGGATCTTTATGATAAGAGTATTCGATCCCACGCATTGAAAATTTCATCCGATCCCTCTCACCCGGGACACTCCTCATTCCAACTACTCCCTTCAGGACGTCGCTTCAGAGTCCCCAAATGCAGCACCAACCGCCATATGAACAGCTTCTATCCACTCTCTGTTCAACAATTAAATCGTCATGTGTAGACTATATACTGTATCTGTCTTGTTAGATGTTACTTGTTGTATCTGTTGTTATATATTATGTTGCCTCTTTGCCACAAAGAATTCCTTGTTTATATGTAATATGTACTTGGCGATAATAAATTTGATTTGATTTTTGATTTGAGGGATTCTGTGGCACAAGTGTATGACTCTCCCATGGAATTAATACCACAGACACGATGGGAGAATCTTGCAGATGGAGTTCAGAGATTGAGAGAAATCGCAGGTATAGGTGGCATAACTCAAAATCCATTGCCTGATCTGAATGATCACTTTGCTGTTGTTGAGGATTGGAAGGGACCAGATGCTGCAATATTGACAGTATTGATGAAGAATAAGTTCATAGAAGGTGCCCCAGCGTCACACAAAGCCCCATTGTTCACTATGTTCAGTGCACTTATGGGAAATTCCACTACTGTCTACACAGCATGCAATTTAATCTCCCAGCTATCTGCTCTAGAGAGAGCAAAAGTATCAAAAAATAGTACAGTAAAGAGAGTAGATCAAGAAAGGAGAAAAGAGGATGATGCCCAAATTAGAAAGAGCAGGACGGAGTTGTTTTGTGACCTGATAGCTAGTGGAGTTCCATTCCAGGAGATAGATGGGATCTCTACAAGTGACCTGTTGAGGAGATGGCAAGATCTGAGGAGAAAAGGTAAATTGCAACTCGCCAGACCCAAGAGGGTGGCGACAAATGAGATAGGGGGTTGGAAAGATAGAGGTGGGACACCTGATGGAGGCATGCAAAGCCCCCACTGTAACCGCCCCTTGCACTCCTCCAATACCATGGCATACTACACCCCCTGCCAAGATTCCCTCATGGACTAATTATAAAAGTTGTGGAACATCCCTGAAAATTGTTGTTTGAACAGTTTTGCCATGTTTTGATGTCTAATGATGTTTTCATTCTAGAGTTTCTTAGAGAAATACTCCTGTGAGCATACTGTGACGTATGCGCTGGCTGATATATGAAGAGAAATACTCCTGTGAGCATACTGTGACGTATGCGCTGGCTGATATATGAAGAGAAATACTCCTGTGAGCATACTGTGACGTATGCGCTGGCTGATATATGATGATAAATACTCCTGTGAGCATACTGTGACGTATGCGCTGGCTGATATATGATGAGAAATACTCCTGTGAGCATACTGTGACGTATGCGCTGGCTGATGTATGATGATAAATACTCCTGTGAGCATACTGTGACGTATGCGCTGGCTGATATATGATGAGAAATACTCCTGTGAGCATACTGTGACGTATGCGCTGGCTGATATATGAAGAGAAATACTCCTGTGAGCATACTGTGACGTATGCGCTGGCTGATGTATGATGATAAATACTCCTGTGAGCATACTGTGACGTATGCGCTGGCTGATGTATGATGATAAATACTCCTGTGAGCATACTGTGACGTATGCGCTGGCTGATATATGAAGAGAAATACTCCTGTGAGCATACTGTGACGTATGCGCTGGCTGATATATGAAGAGAAATACTCCTGTGAGCATACTGTGACGTATGCGCTGGCTGATATATGAAGAGAAATACTCCTGTGAGCATACTGTGACGTATGCGCTGGCTGATATATGAAGAGAAATACTCCTGTGAGCATACTGTGACGTATGCGCTGGCTGATATATGATGATAAATACTCCTGTGAGCATACTGTGACGTATGCGCTGGCTGATATATGATGAGAAATACTCCTGTGAGCATACTGTGACGTATGCGCTGGCTGATGTATGATGATAAATACTCCTGTGAGCATACTGTGACGTATGCGCTGGCTGATATATGATGAGAAATACTCCTGTGAGCATACTGTGACGTATGCGCTGGCTGATATATGAAGAGAAATACTCCTGTGAGCATACTGTGACGTATGCGCTGGCTGATGTATGATGATAAATACTCCTGTGAGCATACTGTGACGTATGCGCTGGCTGATGTATGATGATAAATACTCCTGTGAGCATACTGTGACGTATGCGCTGGCTGATATATGATGATAAATACTCCTGTGAGCATACTGTGACGTATGCGCTGGCTGATATATGATGAGAAATACTCCTGTGAGCATACTGTGACGTATGCGCTGGCTGATATATGAAGAGAAATACTCCTGTGAGCATACTGTGACGTATGCGCTGGCTGATATATGATGATAAATACTCCTGTGAGCATACTGTGACGTATGCGCTGGCTGATGTATGATGATAAATAATCCTGTGAGCATACTGTGACGTATGCGCTGGCTGATATATGAAGAGAAATACTCCTGTGAGCATACTGTGACGTATGCGCTGGCTGATATATGAAGAGAAATACTCCTGTGAGCATACTGTGACGTATGCGCTGGCTGATGTATGATGATAAATACTCCTGTGAGCATACTGTGACGTATGCGCTGGCTGATATATGAAGAGAAATTCTCCTGTGAGCATACTGTGACGTATGCGCTGGCTGATATATGATGATAAATTCTCCTGTGAGCATACTGTGACTTATGCGCTGGCTGATGTATGATGATAAATACTCCTGTGAGCATACTGTGACGTATGCGCTGACTGATATATGAAGAGAAATACTCCTGTGAGCATACTGTGACGTATGCGCTGGCTGATATATGAAGAGAAATACTCCTGTGAGCATACTGTGACGTATGCGCTGGCTGATATATGAAGAGAAATACTCCTGTGAGCATACTGTGACGTATGCGCTGGCTGATATATGATGATAAATACTCCTGTGAGCATACTGTGACGTATGCGCTGGCTGATATATGATGAATTGGGTTTGGTCTTGGTGATGCATAAATGTGCATTCCTCACCTGAGGGTTTGTAATAGACCTTGATGTTTTAAAAGGCAAAAGACCACAGCAGATATAAGATGATTCTGTATGTGGGAGCCATTGTGAGAGGAACATACAAGGCAAAGAGGGAGTGGCAGTACAGACAATGAATGTAAGACTGACCTAAAGTTAGATGACTGATAATATACTGGGGGTTGACAAGATAAATAGATGACTTATTTGTACTAAGTGTTTGTCTTTGTCACTGTATGTGCTTTGTGTATTTGTCATGGATATCCCTTGATTAAAATTGGCTCACAGCCAAAGAAAAAACCCACGTGGTATTTTTATTTTTACTTTTTATTTGGTATATTTTTATTTTTTATGAGCTCATTTTCTGAATTTTAATTGTACTGTGTTTAGCATTCTTGGTTTTTAAAGGAATTGTTTTTTCTCTTTTCAGTCCACTACATGTTGGATGTGGGGGGTGTAATTAACCTTTTGTTTGTTTGCAGGAGTGAAAGAAGAAACCTTGGCCATTTAATTAACATGTAAATACAGTGCACAGTAAATTGTTCATTCCTGCAGTAGTGAAAAAGGAGTCCATCTAATATAAGATTATATTTTATGACTTATTTTTGAGTTTCAACATTTTTTTATTTTTTGGGAGCTCCCGTGCAAATTGGGTTTTGAAGAATATATATGTTAAATGATTTCAATGAATGCTAGTTTGTTAATGTCTTGATAAAGCTTTGTTCACCTACACCTGAGTCATGCAATGCAAATGTGTGGGCACCCAAAGAGTGTGTCTATATGTAAATGAGAATCTCTCCTGCTTACTGAATGAGAGCATTAGGTGAAGCCAGAGTGTGTGTATATGTAATGTGTATATTATGAAAAAATAATAATTTGTTAGAATTGGGTTAATAGCGAATTGGTTTGGGTTCGGTTTTCCTTAACATGTAATTGTACTGATTGTGATTAGTAGTAACATTATTTTGTGATCTCCATGAACACGATTGTACTGGTAATTATGATCATCGTTCTTATGCAAATGCGATTGACATGAATTTGATGTGTTTGATCAGTGTATGTCCATACACATATGATATATATTTTATGTAGTATTATTATCTAGAGTAGAAATATTTGCTACAGTAGAAAATTTCAAAGGTCATTCTGGGCACAATTTGGACCAACAAACCTACGGTAATTTTGTTTGATTAATTTGATCAAGGGGTGGAAAACAAGCCACCAGGACTGAGTTATTTTGGACTGTTGCTTTGAACTGAGTTAGCTCTGCCAAGACTTTGGAACTTTCAAGTATGATTGTGAACTTCACTTTCCCTCAGTGCAGGTTGTGTCTTGTGTGTAGACTGAAGATGTCCAATTGAGCGCAGATGATGCTGAACCGTCAACCAGGGTGAATCCTCATGACTGCCAGCTGATGCATATGGCATATAAAGTGAGGCCCTGAACAGCTGCAGCAATAGAAGATGAAAGGTACTCTTATGCTCAGCCATGGACACCTGCACTTCCCTCACCCATTGCTTTGGAGAAACGAGGGGTTAATGTCATGAAGGGCAGGGACAGACTGCTCTTTAAAGTCTGTTCTTTTGTTAACCAGGGAAAGTAGTGAAGTCACCCCAAAGTGATGAGGGCATAATAATCCCCGCGCTTTCCCTGCAACAGAGACCCATTTAAAAATTGCGGTCAAGAAGATCCGAAGAAAGAAGATTTCTACAGACATTTGATATTTCATTACCTGTTGGTCCAATGTTGTTTTTTGTTTTGATTTTTTCCGTTTTAAGCCCAGGATGTTATTTTTTACCAAAGCGGTTTTCTATTGGTAGCAAATATATATATATATATAAATGAGCAATGCAAATAATGATAAATGGTATAGTTTAGTGACAGGTTAATTAATTAAAGTGATTGAATCCAAGGGGTGGAATGTATACTATGATTTATTTTTAATGGTTTCAACACTCCTAATTAATTAATACCAACTATTGATATAGTTTCAATCAGCTCTTTGAACCTTCCTAGAAGGACATTGAAACTTGTTTCAACCAGATGGTCAAAGTGTCCAAGCAGAACAAATAACTGGCTTACACTTATCTACCAACAAAGGACCTTCCTTGCCATAATTAGATTGGGTGTGTTAACTTTGCCCATGGATTGTCAACTGGTGAACTCTCATCTATTTGGCCTCAGGGGGTCGTCTCACTGGCATCCAAGGATAGATACTGTTTAAGTCTCACACTTACTTTGGGACATCAAAGGCTTTAGAGAAGTTTTTACATATAAATGGAGGGTACTGATTAGCAGAGGGAGAGAGAGAAAGAGATGTGACAGACCAGAGAGGACATTGAGATGAGACTATCTGAATAATGTAATGTATGAATAATGCCTGTTTCTGATTAATGCATATGTATTTATAGTTTTATACTGTTTATTATTTGATCTTATCACTTTATATAGTAAATCAATTTAGTAATTCAATTCTTGTGTGAGCATTTTCTTATTCATCACAATCCATTGGAACCCTTACAATACACATGCATGTAGTATATATGTGGTATATACACTCACTGGCCACTTTATTAGGTACACCATGCTAGTAAGGGGTTGGACCCCCTTTTGCCTTCAGAACTGCCTCAATTCTTCGTGGCAGAGATTCAACAAGGTGCTGGAAGCATTCCTCAGAGATTTTGGACCATATTGACATGATGGCATCACACAGTTGGCGCAGATTTGTCGGCTGCACATCCCTGATGCGAATCTCCCGTTCCACCACATCCCAAAGATGCTCTATTGGATTGAGATCTGGTGACTGAGGAGGCCATTTGAGTACAGTAAACTCATTGTCATGTTCAAGAAACCAATCTGAGATGATTCGAGCTTTATGACATGGCGCATTATCCTGCTGAAAGTAGCCATCAGATGTTGGGTACATTGTGGTCATAAAGGGATGGACATGGTCAGCAACAATACTCAGGTAGGCTGTGGCGTTGCAACGATGCTCAATTGGTACCAAGGGGCCCAAAGAGTGCCCAGAAAAAATTCCCCACACCATGACACCACCACCACCAGCCTGAACCGTTGATACAAGGCAGGATGGATCCATGCTTTCATGTTGTTTACGCCAAATTCTGACCCTACCATCCGAATGTCGCAGCAGAAATCGAGACTCATCAGACCAGGCAACGTTTTTCCAATCTTCTACTGTCCAATTTCGATGAGCTTGTGCAAATAGTAGCCTCAGTTTCCTGTTCTTAGCTGAGAGGAGTGGTACCCAGTGTGGTCTTCTGCTGCTGTAGCCCATCTGCCTCAAAGTTCGACGCACTGTGCGTTCAGAGATGCTCTTCTGCCTACCTTGGTTGTAACGGGTGGCAATTTGAGTCACTGTTGCCTTTCTATCAGCTCGAACCAGTCTGCCCATTCTCCTCTGACCTCTGGCATCAACATCACTGCTCTAGAGGAGATCTGCATGGAGGAATGGGCCAACATACCAACAACAGTGTGTGGCAACCTTGTGAAGACTTACAGAAAACGTTTGACCTCTGTCATTGCCAACAAAGGATATATCACAAAGTATTGAGATGAAATTTTGTTTCTGACCAAATACTTATTTTCCACCATAATATGCAAATAAAATGAAAAAAAAACAGACAATGTGATTTTCTGGATTTTTTTTCTCAGTTTGTCTCCCATAGTTGAGGTCTACCTATGATGTAAATTACAGACGCCTCTCATCTTTTTAAGTGGTGGAACTTGCACTATTGCTGACTGACTAAATACTTTTTTTCCCCACTGTATGTGGTATATATGTAGTATGCATGTTGCATGCATGTAGTATATATGTAGTATGTATGTTGCATGCATGTAGTATATATGTAGTATGCATGCTGCATGCATGTAGTATATATGTAGTATGCATGTTGCATGTAGTATATTTGTATGTTGCATGCATGTAGTATGCATGTTGTATATGTAGTATGTATGTTGCATGTAGTATATATGTAGCATGTATATATGTAGTATGTACGTATGTAGTATATATGTAGTATGTATGTTGCATGTAGTATATATGTTATATATATGTATGTTGCATAAATGTAATATATGTAGTATGTATGTTGCATGTAGTATATATGTATGTTGCATGCATGTAGTATATATGCGGTATATATGTAGTATGCATGTTGCATGCATGTGGTATATATGTAGTATGTATGTTGCATGTAGTATATACGTAGTATATATGCATGTTGCATGCATGTAGTATATATGTAGTATATATGTAGTATGTATGTTGCATGTAGTATATATGTTGTATATATGTATGTTGCATGCATGTAGTATATATGTTGTATGTATGTTGTATATATGTAGTATATTTGTATGTTGCATGCATGTAGTATATATGTAGTATGCATGTGGTATATATGTAGTATGTATGTTGCATGCATGTAGTATATATGTAGTATGTATGTATGTTGCATGCATGTAGTATATATGTAGTATGTATGTTGCATGTAGTATATATGTTGTATATATGTACGTTGCATGCATGTAGTAGATATGTTGTATGTATGTATGTTGCATGCATATAGTATATATGTGGTATACAGTATATGTAGTATGCATGTATGTGGTATATATGTAGTATGTATGTTGCATGTAGTATATATGTTGTATATGTATGTTGCATGCATGTAGAATATATGTTGTATATATGTATGTTGCATACATGTGGCATATATGTAGTATGTATGTTGCATTCATGTAGTATATATGTAGTATGCATGTTGCATGTAGTATATATGTAGTATATATGTATGTTGCATGCATGTAGTATATATGTGGTATATATGTAGTATGTATGTTGCATGCATGTAGTATATATGTAGTATATATGTATGTTGCATACATGTGGCATATATGTAGTATGTATGTTGCATTCATGTAGTATATATGTAGTATGCATGTTGCATGTAGTATATATGTAGTATATATGTATGTTGCATGCATGTAGTATATATGTGGTATATATGTAGTATGTATGTTGCATGCATGTAGTATATATGTTGTATGCAGGTTGCATGCATGTGGTATATATGTAGTATGCAGGTTGCATGCATGTGGTATATATGTAGTATGTATGTTGCATTCATGTAGTATATATGTAGTATGCATGTTGCATGTAGTATATATGTAGTATATATGTATGTTGCATGCATGTAGTATATATGTGGTATATATGTAGTATGTATGTTGCATGCATGTAGTATATATGTAGTATATTTGTATGTTGCATGCATGTGGTATATATGTAGTATGTATGTATGTTGCATGCATGTAGTATATATGTGGTATGTATGTTGCATGTAGTATATATGTAGTATGTATGTATGTTGCATGCATGTAGTATATATGTAGTATGTATGTTGCATGCATGTAGTATATATGTGGTATGTATGTTGCATGTAGTATATATGTAGTATGTATGTATGTTGCATGCATGTAGTATATATGTAGTATGTATGTTGCATGTAGTATATATGTAGTATGTATGTATGTTGCATGCATGTAGTATATATGTAGTATGTATGTTGCATGCATGTAGTATATATGTGGTATGTATGTTGCATGTAGTATATATGTAGTATGTATGTATGTTGCATGCATGTAGTATATATGTAGTATGTATGTTGCATGTAGTATATATGTAGTAACACCGGCGATTGTCTAAACGCTGTGTCTAATATCATGTCCTCACTATATCTGAAACTGAACCTGTCAAAGACTGAACTCCTTGTGTTTCCTCCCGCTACTAATGCACCTATACCCGACATTGCCATTTCTGTGTGTGGTTCCACTATTACTCCCCAGCAACATGCCCACTGTCTTGGGGTCATACTTGACTCTGAGCTTTCCTTTGCCCCCCACATCCGATCACTGGCTCGCTCTTGTCATCTGCACCTCAAAAACATTTCTAGAATTCGACCTTTTCTTACTTTTGACTCTGCAAAAACTCTTACTGTTTCTCTTATTCATTCTCGTCTCGACTATTGTAACTCCCTTCTAATCGGTCTCCCTCTTACCAAACTCTCCCCCTCCAATCTGTCTTGAATCCTGCAGCCAGGATCATATTCCTCACCAATCGTTACACCGATGCCTCTACCTTTTGCCAGTCATTACACTGGCTACCCATCCACTCCAGAATCCAGCATAAACTTATTACCCTCACCCACAAAGCCCTCCATGGCTCAGCACCACCCTACATCTCCTCCCTTGTTTCAGTATACCACCCTACCCGCGCCCTCCGTTCTGCTGATGACTAGTGTTGAGCATTCCGATACCGCAAGTATCGGGTATCGGCCGATACTTGCTGTATCGGAATTCTGATACCGACTTCCGATATTTTTTCAATATCGGAAGTCGGCATCGGAATCGGAAGTTCAACGTTGATTGACAGCCTGACGTCATCATGATGCGCGGTGTGTGCGCATCATGATGCGCCGTCATTTCGGGCCTTCCGGGGGTCTCTGCCGGCCTGCCGGGGGGCTGTGTGGACTGCCCGGGGTCTGTACCGGCCTGCCGGGGGGCTGTGCCGGCCTGCCGGTGGTCTGTGCACCCTGTGGGGGTCTGTACCGGCCTGCCGGGGGGCTGTGCCGGCCTGCCGGTGGTCTGTGCACCCTGTGGGGGTCTGTACCGGCCTGCCGGGGGGCTGTGCTGATGTCCGGGGGTCTGTGCAAGCATCGTCCGATGGGACTACAAGTCCCATCTGGCGATGCCTGCTACCATGACAGTGATTGACACATTAGCCAATGATGGGACAGTAGTAGTCCCATCATCCGGCTAATGTGTTAAATGTTAAAAAAAAAAAAAAAAAAATACTACATACATACTACATACATACTACATGCATGCTACATACATACATGCTACATACATACCACATACATACCACATACATACCACATACATACCACATGCATGCTACATACATACTACATGCTACATACATACTACATATATACTACATACATACTACATACATACTACATGCATGCTACATGCTACATACATACATGCTACATACATACTACATATATACTACATGCATGCTACATACATACTACATATATACTACATGCATGCTACATACATACTACATGCATGCTACATACATACTGCATGCTACATACATACCACATGCTACATACATACCACATACATACTACATACATACTACATACATACATACCACATACATACCACATACATAACACATATATACTACATGCATGCTACATACATACTACATGCTACATACATACTACATACATACTACATGCATACTACATGCATGCTACATACATACTACATATATACTACATACATACCACATACATAACATGCATGCTACATACATACTACATACATACTACATGCATGCTACATGCATGCTACATACATACTACATGCATGCTACATACATACTACATATATACTACATGCATGCTACATACATACTACATATATACTACATACATACTACATACATACTACATGCATGCTACATACATACTACATGCTACATACATACCACATGCTACATACATACCACATACATACTACATATATACTACATGCATGCTACATACATACTGCATGCTACATGCATGCTACATACATACTACATACATACTACATACTACATACATACCACATATATACTACATACATACTACATACAATACATTCATACAATACATACATAGACATACAGTACATATAACATAGAGTAACATACTTACCAATACTTGTCACATTGTCACATTGTTCCCCGAAGCCATTGTCTTTTACGGAATAAATATTAACATAACAAACCACAAAATTACTCACCCACGATCCGAAGCAGTCCACGAGTGTGTCCCACGACGATCTTGGGTAGAGAACTGCAGCATCAGCTGTTGCTGCCGTTCTCTACGGGCTGCAGGAATCCAATGACGGAAGGTAGGTATCCTTCCGCACTGTATTCCTCCGCCACTTAAAAAAAAAAAAAAAGTCCCTAGTCTCACTTTATGCCATTGCTGTGTGGGAATTATGTACTGTATGTCTATGTATGTATTGTATGTATGTAGCATGTAGCATGCATGTAGTATGTATGTAGTATATATGTGGTATGTATGTAGCATGTAGTATGTATGTAGCATGCAGTATGTATGTAGCATGCATGTAGTATATATGTAGTATGTATGTAGCATGTAGTATGTATGTAGTATATATGTAGTATGTATGTAGCATGTAGTATGTATGTAGCATGCATGTAGTATGTATGTAGTATGTATGTGGTATGTATGTAGCATGTAGCATGGATGTAGTATGTATGCAGTATATATGTAGTATGTATGTAGCATGTAGTATGTATGTAGCATGCAGTATGTATGTAGCATGCATGTAGTATATATGTAGTATGTATGTAGCATGTAGTATATATGTAGTATGTATGTTGCATGTAGTATATATGTAGTATGTATGTTGCATGTAGTATATATGTAGTATGCATGTTGCATGCATGTAGTATATATGTAGTATGTATGTTGCATGTAGTATATATGTAGTATGAATGTAGCATGTATGTAGTATGCATGTAGTATGCATGTTGTATGTATGTTGTATGTATGTAGCAATTTTTTTTTTTTTTACATTCAACACATTAGCCGGATGATGGGACTACTACTGTCCCATCATTGGCTAATGTGTCAATCACTGTCATGGTAGCAGGCATCGCCCGATGGGACTTGTAGTCCCATCGGACGATGCCTGCACAGACCCCCGAAGCCTGCACAGCCCCCCGGCAGGCCGGCACAGCCCCCCGGCAGGCCGGCACAGCCCCCCGGCAGGCCGGCACAGCCCCCCGGCAGGCCGGCACAGCCCACCGGAGCCTGCACAGCCCCCCGGCAGGCTGGCACAGACCACCGGAGCCTGCACAGACCCCCTGGCAGACCGGCACAGCCCCCCGAAAGGCCCGTACAGACCCCAGAGAGGCTGTACAAGGGAAAAACAGGATTTTTCTTATTCCGATACCGGAAGTCCCATAGACTTGAATGGGACTTCCGGTATCGGAATCGGCGATACCGATACTTTTTTTTAAGATCGGCCGATACATTCCGATCCGATACTTTGAAGTATCGGACGGTATCGCTCAACTCTACTGATGACCTGAGGTTAGTATCCTCAATAGTCAGAACCTCCCACTCCCGTCTCCAAGTCTATGCACGTGCTGCGCCAATTCTTTGGAATGCACTTCCCAGGTCAATATGATTAGTCCCCGATCTCCACAATTTTAAGCGTGCCCTGAAAACGCATTTATTCAGACTGGCCTACCGCCTCAACACATTAACCTAATCTATCCCTGTGTGGCACAGCCAAAAGTTTTACCATAACCAGATTTCCCGCATCATGTTCCCACATGCTTTATGCATCCATTAGCCCTCTGTGTCTGTACTGTCACACACCTAACATTATGGCTGGTCCATACAATCAGGGCAACTATTACCACCCACCTTTCGTGTCTCCCTCTTTCCTCATAGACTGTAAGCTTGCGAGCAGGGCCCTCACTCCTCTTGGTATCTGTTATGATCTATGTGATTATTGTTATGCTGTAATGTCTATTGTCTGTACAAATCCCCTCTGAAATGTAAAGTGCTGCGGAATATGTCGGCGCTATAAAAATAAAATTTATTATTATTAGTATATATGTTGTATGTATGTATGTAGCATGCATGTAGTATATATGTAGTATGTATGTTGCATGTATGTTGCATGTATGTAGCATGTAGTATGTTTTTTTTTTTTTTTTAACATTCAACACATTAGCCGGATGATGGGACTACTACTGTCCCATCATTGGCTAATGTATCAATCACTGTCATGGTAGCAGGCATCGCCCGATGGGACTTGTAGTCCCATCGGACAATACCTGCACAGACCCCCGCAACCTGCACAGCCCCCCGGACAGTCGGCACAGCCCCCCGGCAGGCCGGTACAGACCCCCGGGCAGTCGGCACAGACCCCTGGAAGGTCCGTACACACCCCCGAGAGGCTGTACAAGGACAGAAAAGGGTTTTTCTTATTCCGATACTGGAAATCCCATAGACTTGAATGGGACTTCCGGTATCGGAATCGGCGATACCCGATACTTTTTTCGTATCGGGCCGATACCATCCGATCCGATATTTTAGGGTATCGGATGGTATTGCTCTACACATGATTTACACAAATTATATTTTCTTGTGGTAACTCTATACTATTTACCATTAGAAGCTGTGTATTTTTGTAATTATCTGTATGTATACATGATTGATTACCAATTCTGTCTCTGTAAAAACAATCCCCTTTAACCCCTTTCTGACATCGGGTGTAAATGTACGCTGATGTCGGTCTACCTCCTTTCATGTGGGCTCTGCTGCTTTTCTCGCTCATGATGGGCCTAAATCCTGTACATCAGTGACCCTGTCATGTGATCGCGGGTCACCGATGGGTTGGCATGACAACCAGAGGTCTCCAGCAGACCTCTATGGTTGTCACTGTCGGATCCTATGAGTGCTGCCCAGTGGTCGGCGCTAATAGCAAGTGAGCAACTCTGCTACATGCAGGTGATCTGATCATTGCCTGTATGTAGCAGCGCTGATCGGGTTATAGCAGCTTCTAGCCTAATATTGAGACTATTGAAGCATGCCTGTGGAGACATGGGGTGGTCAGCGGGCGCCCCGGTCCGCTGGCCAAAACCACATGGATCAGGGATCATCCCACCGAATGCCGGCTCTTTCTTTAACATGGGCATAACGCTAAACAGACAACACACAGTGAGGGTAAAACAGTGTGGCAATGCTTTATTGTACCACAAAACAGGCAGATAACACATAGAACAGTCCCAGCACAGGACCCAAGATGGGGCACATTACAGAGTCTCAGCCTTCCGCTGATTCGCTCCCAGGGTCGCTACCCCATCTGTGGCACGCACAGAGAGGAGGTAACGACAAGCGTAGGAAGATGACAATCCATTCAGTCCATACAAGGTAAAAGGCCAGTTGATCCGAGGATCACAACCTGGCTTCTCCAAACTTCTCTATGGTTTAGCGATGATCAATGGAGCAGATCTGTATTCTTCCAACCAAGGCTGAAAATCCCTAGGTTGTTTCCTATAGAATGATAAATCCGTGTCCCTCGTAATGGAGCCATGATGTAAAATGGCTGCTGTCCTGTCTCTGGCACTTTTGAGATGTATGGATGTCTTGGCAGAATCTCTCTGGCTGTTTCTCTCAGTCTATTTATACAGAGGCATGTAACCTATTTTTAGACTTAACAAGTGTCCCTCATTCAGTATTTACATAAAGGGTAAGAATGGAGATGAGATTATTATAGCATTACTTGATTATTTAAACTATTTGCATAGTTTTTCCCTCTCTGCTTTAGAAGTCAACTGGCTCCAAAACACAATACATAATTAGCATATCAGCAAACATCACTAGTGATCAAGGATAAGCGCACAATAAAAGTCAATATTACCGGCTTAGGCCTCTTTCACACATCAGGTTTTCGCCGTCAGGCGCGATCCGGCGCTTTTGACAGAAACCGGATCCGGCGAAATGCAATGCCGGATTCGGTTTCCCCCCCATTGACTTGCATTTGCGCCGGATCGCGCCGGATGGCCATGCGTTTCATCCGGTTTTCACCGGATCCGGCAATGTGTCGCGATCCGGCGTCTGGAAAAAACGGTGACTGTAACGTTTTTTGTCTCCGGCGAAAAAGCCGGACACGCCGGATCCGGCGCATCCGGCTTTTTCACACAATGAAAGCCTATGAGCGCCGCAATGCGCCGGATCCGGCGAAAGCCGTATCCGGCGGCCGTATCCGGTTTTTTGGTCTGAGCATGCTCAGTAGCTCTGCCCACAAGACATATATAAAAGCAAGACAGTGGGACCCACAGCCACACCCAACATGCCACCCAAGAAAGCAACCAAGCGAAGCAGGAGAAGGCAGGAGACCACTGCAGCACCATCCGCACCACCACCACCCCAAATGGAGCAGCAAATAGAACATGCTGAGGAGGGGAGGCCAGCAGCAGATGAGAGACGGTAATTATCAAATCACCCATTCCTCCAAACTAGGGCTATTGAATATCAAGATATTCATTGGCCCTTTGTTTCTCTTTATTCAACAGCCGCCCAATAGATGCAGCAGCAGCAGCAGCAGAAATGGCATCACTGGCAGCAGCAACAGCAGCAGCAATACCCACAGCCATGGAGTCTGGCCATCAACAGGACAGCACATCTTCTTCTGGGAGACCTCCCTCGCATCGTCAGCGTTTGACGGTAAGTTTTTATTTCCAAAATCCATCTTCTCTGTAATATATGTCTATTCATTGCCTTTTATTTCAAAACAGGAATCACAAGATGAAGAGGAGCTCCCAGAAGAAGAAGGAAGGGGTGGACAGACACCTGGAGTGGGCTCACAATTGGTAAGTTTTTTGCATCAAACGCAGAAACACAACATCACACTACACACAACACATAGAAAACAATGTTCTGCAGACCACACACAGCAAACAAATGCCTACATCCAAAGACATAACATTTTTTGTTTTCTTCTCTAGTCTTCCCAATCTGGTGCTTGGCCAAGAGCTCCTCGCAGTGCCTCCCAGGGTCGTCGGCGACAGCAACGCGGCGGTCACCAGCGTGTAAGTATAAATATTTTTGCTTTGTTTTTTTGCACTTTTTATTTCATTTCTTTTGTGGAGGCTAATTATGTTATTTTTGTCTTTTTCTTTAACAGCCTTCACAGCGTGCTCCCGACTCTGACGGTGAGGATGGAGGGATTGATGTGGACCGCCTCATCGATCTCGTCAGAGAAAGGGAGCCGCTCTGGAATATGGCTGACCGCCGCCACGCTGACCTGATCGTTACCCGGCGACTCTGGGAGGAAATCTGTTCGCTCCTTGTGGGCCGCTGGGAGGACCTCGAAGCTCGGGCCCAGATTAAAGAGCGTAAGTATATACAGTACCGGTTGCTTGATGTAAACCAGTGTTTCCCGAACTCCAGTCCTCGTGGTCCCCACGGATCATGTGTTCAGGATTTCTATTTACTATGGAAATCCTGAAAACATGACCCCTGGGGACCATGAGGACTGGAGTTTGGGAAACACTGATGTTGTATACTAACCACTCCTTTCTCGTTTCAGGGAACAGAATTGTGAATCGGTGGCGGTCTGTGAGGGATCGTTTCAAGAAGGAGTTCAATAAAGAGATGCGGGCCCCGAGTGGATCTGGAGGACGCAGGAGCAAGTACAAGTACGCAGAAGCCCTGTCGTTCCTCCGGGAAACAATGGTCACCAGAAGGTAAATATTACACACCACATGTGAAAAAAAATGTTATATGTAAATTTTTTTTTCAGCCAGGGCCATACCATGTCAGTATTTTAATAGTTTTTTTTTCTCTTTATTCCACAGCACGGTGAGCAGCACTCGGGAGCCTGCACGATTGGACCCTTCTGAGGCGATCCCTGAGGAGACCGGCACCGAGGGACACTTCGACCGCCCCGGTACATCTGCACCTTCCCAGCCTTCCCACACATTCGACCCATCTGTCCCATCCATCTACATTACATGAAGCTGCTGGTGAGGAGATCGCTTTCCCTTTACCCCACCCTTCTGCCCCTGCCACCTCTAGTACACCTGCGGGTACTGGGCAGCAGCGGCAGAGGGGTCAGGAAAAGACTTATGCGCCAGAGTTCTTGCATCTGAATGCATCTTTCCAGAACTGTCTAAAAGTCTTGTCAGAGCAAATCTCCACAGGCTATCAGCAGATCAACTCCAGCATTCTGGAGGTGAAGACACTTTTGCAAACCATGCATTCAGAAGCAAGATCTTCGCCAAACCACACCTTTTTCAGGTCTGTTGTGGAGCGCATGGAAACGCTCTCTCCTGCCCAGCAGATGCATGTAATGCATTCATGCCACGCCGCTCTCCAGCAAGTTACCTCCCAACCTCCTCCTCCCACCACAGTAGTTCCTCCACCTGCACCCCCTCCAGCCACTTTCCATCCTCCCCCTCCTATTACATACCATCCACCTCCAGCCACTTTCCATCCTCCCCCTCCTATTACATACCATACACCTCCCCAGCACCATCCACCTCCCCAGCACCATCCACCTCCCCAGCACCAGCAATCTCCCCAGCACCAGCAACCTCCCCAGTACCAGCAACCTCCCCAGTACCAGCAACCTCCACAGTACCAGCAACCTCCCCAGTACCAGCAACCTCCACAGTACCTGCAAACTCCCCAGTACCAGCAACCTCCCCAGTACCAGACATCTCCCCACTTCCAGCAACCTGCCCCGTACCAGACATCTCCCCACTTCCAGCAACCTGCCCCGTACCAGACATCTCCCCACTTCCAGCAACCTGCCCCGTACCAAACTCCTTCCCCATACAACTTGCCATCAACATCATCTGCTCCTACAGTCCCTGCCAAACCCTACACTCCACCACCCACCACCTCTTCTGCTTCCCACATGTCCACCCATTCTGTAGTTTTTTCCACACCTTCACCTCTAACTGTTCCTTCCCCACCACGATCCCAGTCCTCTCTCCACACTCCCAGTGTCGAAGTGTCCCGCAGCCCCTACAGCAGTATTTCCACCACACACTACACAGATTTATAATGTGTGTATTTAAATAAAAATGACCAGTTTTATGGTTTCAGTTTTATAGTTTCAAAGTTTTATTAAACAAGTTTATTAAAATTTTAAAAAAGTTTACTAAAAAAAACATTTTTCAATAAAAGTTAAATTATTTTACACTGGTTGTCTGTCATTTCTTTCTGCGGCGAAAAAGGTTAAATACAGGGTATTTAAAAGGTGAAATGGTATTCAAAACTAGGTATATAACTGTGGGTAAATTTTAGCTTTTTATCACAGTTGTGTTCCTGGTTGTGTTTGAAGCAAAGTATTTCACCTGAAAAGTTGTGTTTATTGTTGGTGATTTCCTATCAATGTACACAACTTTTGTTAAAAGGTGAAATACTTTGCATAAAACACAACCAGGTACACACCTGTGGCCTAAAGCTAAAAATAGAGACCATGACAAGATAGCCAACTTTGGTTGGCAAAGGTATATACTGTTGGTACAGAAGGTACACAAGTTTGGTTAGGGCACAAATCTTTCACACTCTGTCATCCTGCCAGTGTACTCTGCCTTGAGGTGACATAAAGTATAGTGCAAAATTGTCCCTCATTACTGAAACCGTCACAGAACTTCTAGTGGTAATGTCATGGTAATCTTGCAAGGTGGTTTCTTCAGAGGTGTCCTCAATGGAAATGGGTTCCTTGCAGATAACAAAATTGTGGAGTACCACGCACGCTTTGATCACCTCGTCCACAGTTTCTGTCTTGAGGTTGATCGCAGTCAATAGGACCCGCCATTTGGCTGTCAGAATACCAAAGGTACATTCAACCATTCTTCTTGCTCTTGTGAGGCGGTAATTAAAAATGCGTTTTGGTCTTGTCAATCCTCTGCTAGAGTACAGTTTCAAAAGGTGTTCTGACAGCTGGAAGGCTTCATCCCCTACACAGACAAATGGCATAGGTGGACCAGATGTTTGCGGCAGCGGTCTAGGGGGTGGGAACTGGAAGGTGTTTCCATACAGTTTACGCCCCATGGCAGACAGTTTGAAAACTTGAGAGTCATTGGAGCGGCCATAGGCCCCAATATCAACCGCAATAAATTTGTATTCCGCGTCAGCGATGGCCATGAGGACAATTGAAAAATATTTCTTGTAATTGAAATATTCCGATCCCGATCCAGCTGGCTTTACAATGCGGATATGTTTCCCGTCCACAGCGCCCAAGCAGTTTGGAAACTGACATATCTGTTGAAACTTGTCAGCAATTTCAATCCACCTCTCTGTTGTGGGCTCTGTTAAAAACTCTTCAGCTAAGGAGTCCCACAGTGCACGGCATGTGTACTTCACAATTCCAGATATGGTGGAAATCCCGAGTCTGTACTGGAAATGCAGTGACGAAAGGGATTCTCCAGTTGCAAGAAATCTGTGGGGAATTAAAAAACAATAAATTAGTTTTAAATCACAGCATTACATACCAAAACTGACCTAACACTTGGAGATACAAACTACCACCAACAAGATTGCAGTGAAAGTGTGCTCTGATGCGATCATATCCAATAAATGTGGCTTACCTTAAAGTCGCCATCAGACGCTCTGCGGGTGAAACAGAGAAGCGGCAATAGGTGTCCGCTTTTCTTATGAGGTGTGCAATGCGCTCCACCAAGTAATCAAAATTCTCCATTTTCATCCTAACATATCCAAAAAATGTATCCGGGTTTCGTCGAAGGTCCATGCATAGTGTAGAATAGACCCCACGCGTCATTCTCTTGGCTGTGATGGGGTGGATCCACAAACGTCGTCTACAATGCCTGATGCGCTGCTGTCTCGCTCTCTCCTTCTCCAGAACAATCACCCTCAAACGATTCGCCTCCGCTGTAAAATCCGCCAAATTCTTCAAAATATTTCCAATGACAACATCCATCTTCGCCAGTAACTTGCTCTTCTCTCCAACCTGCACTTTCTCCTCTACAACCTGTCAAAGAAGGGCTGTAGGAACATGCTATATATAGTTTTCCAGTAGCCAATCCCGTTCGGAAGGCCACAAGGGTCAATTTTAAAAACCGGATCCGGCGTAATCCGTCGAAAAACGGATAGAAAAACGGATGAACCGGATGAGACGGATCCGGTTTTGTCTGTCCAGAAAAAGACGGATCCGCCCGAAAACCGGATCCGTCACATCCGGTTTTACGAAACATTTGCCGGATCCGGCGTTCCGGCACGACGCCGGATCGCGCCTGACGCCGAAAACCTGATGTGTGAAAGTAGCCTTACGCAAACAAAAGTCTTTTTTCTTGACCAACCAGAAATCAACGCTTAAATTTTAAAGCCAACATACAGATAACATTCTATTATTCTTCGTTTGCTAAAAATAGCCATCTGGTTAACTAAGATACAATGCTGTATATCTTCACAATGCCAAAAGTAAAAAAAAGTTTTAAAAAATATATAAAAAATATATAAAAGTTCAAATCACCCCCCTTCGCCCCATTCAAAATAAAACAATAAAAAGAAAATAACACATATACATATTTGGTGTCGCCGCATTCAGAATCGCTTGATCAATATAAATAAAGAATTAACCCGATCGCTAAGCGGCATAACAAGAAAAAGTCAAAATGCCAGAATTAGGTTTTTTTGGGTCGCCGCAGCATTGCATTAAATAACGGTTGTTCAAAAAATTGTATCTGCACCAAAATGTCATTAAAAATGTCAGCTCGGCTCACAAAAAATAAGCCTCCACCCAACCCAAGATCACGAAAAATGGAGATGCGACGGGTATCGGAAAATGGCGCCATTCTTTCATACTTTACCTAATAAAGAGTTATTTTTACTGATAAATGCTTGTTTTGAGTCGTTTATTTTCTGTTGGTATTTGGTTTATTCTATAAAACTCCCATATAATATTCTCACCTTGAATTTATTCTATAAAACTCCCATATAATATTCCATCCTTGAATTTATTCTATAAAACTCCCATATAATATTCCATCCTTGAATTTATCCTGTAAAACTCCCATATAATATTCTCACCTTGAATTTATCCTATAAAACTCCCATATAATATTCTCACCTTGAATTTATCCTATAAAACTCCCATATAATATTCTCACCTTGAATTTATTCTATAAAACTCCCATATAATATTCCATCCTTGAATTTATCCTATAAAACTCCCATATAATATTCTCACCTTGAATTTATTCTATAAAACTCCCATATAATATTCTCACCTTGAATTTATCCTATAAAACTCCCATATAATATTCTCACCTTGAATTTATCCTATAAAACTCCCATATAATATTCTCACCTTGAATTTATTCTATAAAACTCCCATATAATATTCTCACCTTGAATTTATCCTATAAAACTCCCATATAATATTCTCACCTTGAATTTATTCTATAAAACTCCCATATAATATTCTCACTTTGAATTTATTCTATAAAACTCCCATATAATATTCTCACCTTGAATTTATCCTATAAAACTCCCATATAATATTCTCACTTTGAATTTATTCTATAAAACTCCCATATAATATTCTCACCTTGAATTTATTCTATAAAACTCCCATATAATATTCTCACTTTGAATTTATTCTATAAAACTCCCATATAATATTCTCACCTTGAATTTATCCTATAAAACTCCCATATAATATTCTCACCTTGAATTTATTCTATAAAACTCCCATATAATATTCTCACCTTGAATTTATTCTATAAAACTCCCATATAATATTCTCACTTTGAATTTATTCTATAAAACTCCCATATAATATTCCATCCTTGAATTTATCCTGTAAAACTCCCATATAATATTCTCACCTTGAATTTATCCTATAAAACTCCCATATAATATTCTCACCTTGAATTTATCCTATAAAACGCCCATATAATATTCTCACCTTGAATTTATCCTATAAAACTCCCTTATAATATTCTCACCTTGAATTTATCCTATAAAACTCCCATATAATATTCTCACCTTGAATTTATTCTATAAAACTCCCATATAATATTCTCACCTTGAATTTATCCTATAAAACGCCCATATAATATTCTCACCTTGAATTTATTCTATAAAACTCCCATATAATATTCCATTCTTGAACGCACGCCGCGTGCATCATGTTTTTGTACAATTTGTGAATAATATAAATAGGTTCTCCTCGTCTGAGTTATTTTTGAAGGTCAACAAAATACGATTTTCCTGTAATTCATTTCTCACACTCTCGGTATAATAATGACTTTTCCCTGTGTGGGATTTTTGATAAAGAGGTTGACAACTAGTTGGACAACCCCTTCCCATTCCTCATGTTTGGTCCTGTTAAAATAAAACCACTTACACAAACCTCCCATGCTGGCACCGTTTCAGTGGTGTCGGCACTTGCGTTCTTCAGTCTCTTTTGAGGTTGTTACATCATGTGAGCCCTGTGCCCAGTCAGCGCTGACGTCACTGTCCCCACCTTCGGACAAATCAAGCATCATGAGGCCATCAGAGAGCAGCCGCAGCCCTGGCTTCATGATGATGTTCAGTCCAAAGGAAGGAACAGTGAAGCTGCCTCTGATTGGGTGCAGGGCTCGTGTGATGTGAGAACCTCACATAAGCCCCGGGACAGTGAGTCTTGACACCGCTGAAGAGGAGCCGGCACGCCAGCGGAGTATGAGTGTTTTTATTTTAATGAGGCCAAACATGAGGAATGAGTTCACTGAGAAAAAAAAAAAATATATATATACCGTATTTTTTGGACTATAAGACGCACCTAGGTTTTAGAGCAGGAAATTAGGAAAAAAAATTAAAGCAAAAAATGTGGTCAATTCTGTACTTAATATCCCCTATCCTGGTATATATGGTCCCCTCACCCCCATCCTGATACACATAGCCCTCTCATCCCTATCCTGGTATGTAGGGCCCCCATCTCATCCTGGTATGCAGGACCCCATCATTATCATAGTATGCATGGTCCCATCCCTATTGCCCCATCTCATCCTGGTATGCAGGACCCCATCATTATCATAGTATGCATGGTCCCATCCCTATTGCCCCATCTCATCCTGGTATGCAGGGCCCCATCAGATAACATAAAAAAAATTACAGTTACCTACCCGGCGCTCCCTCGCAGCGTCCTGCTCCGGTGCCAGCAACTGCTTTATGCTTGTAAGCAGCACATGGCAGGGACGTCATGCGTTGCTCACAAGCAGAGCACAGCTGCTGGAGTACTCACCGGGACTGTGCACACAGAGAGCAGTGAGTATTCATTACTCTTCAGTAGCGCGCAGTGTCAGCCACCGGCTTCCTGCTGCTGCCGGCAGTCACATGTGCCACTAGTCAAGAGAAATGAATATTCATTGGATTCATTCATTCATCAGGAGACTATTTAATATTGAACTATATTCAAGCGGGACTAGACGAAGAAAACCCTAAAATCATGTATCATGTTAACCGAAACAGTCAGAAAACTAGCCCCATATTGGCAGATCCCAGACCTCAGACTATATACTTTGTACATTTATAAGCCACTCCAGTGTCAGGAATAGATAGTATGTGATAATCCCGTATATACCGCTCAGGGAACACTTACCTTTCAGAGATAATTTCCATATTCATACTAAATAATGGCACAGATCTCCCAGACATTATGACTGCACATATCCCTAGTCTTTATAACGATATTGCACTCATTCCCTGACAGACCGCAGCATGGCCATTAGTTAGAAGCTGCTAATGATCTTTGGAGCAGGTAAGTTTTCCCTGAGTGGTACAAATTGGGCCGTCTGAAAACTGAGTTTAGTCTAGGACAATTTGTCTGCAATACTAATTACAATTTATACTCGTATATAAGCCGACCTGAGTATAAGCTGACCCCCCTAATTTTGCCACAAAAAACTCGGAAAACTTATTGACTCGAGTATAAGCCTAGGGTGGAAAATGTAGCTGCTACTGGTAAATTTCAAAAATACAAATAGATACCAGTTAAAGTAAAATTAATTGAGACATCAGTAGGTTAAATGTTTTTGAATATCCATATTGAATCAGGAGCCCCATATAATGCTCCATACAGTTCATGATGGCCCCATAAGATGTTCCATACATAATACACCCCATATAATGCTGCACAAAGGTTAATAAAGGCTCCATAAGATGCTCTATAGAATAATATGCCCCATATGCTGCTCCATAAAAGTTATGGCCCATAAGATGCTCCATAGATTATGCCCCATATGCTGCTCCATAAAGGTTATGGCCCCATAAGACATTCCATAGATTATGCCCCATATGCTGCTCCATAGATTATACCCCATATGCTGCCCCTGTCACGGTCCAATTCTTGGATCCGTGTCAGATTATGGATTCCTTCCGGTAAACCTTTTTTTTCCTTTTCAGGCTTCTGGGGCTTAATATGGGTTTCTGCCCCTGGTGGCCACAAGTGTCACTACAGCCTGATAGGCTCTATTGGTTACCTTTTGCCCCCCGGTGGTCACTGGGGTTATTACATGTTTTTGGTCCCTGCTCATGTGACCGCTTCTCCTTTGCTATATGAGGTCAGCTGGTCTATCAACAGGTGTTGGTGATAGCAGCTTTTCCTTAGTTGGATTCCAACCACGGTGAAGGGAGCAGCTGGCTGAGTTGTTAACCCTAGAATGCATACCTGGGGCCTCGCAGGCCCGCCCTGTTAATTGTTTTCTATTTTCTGCAAGATTACTTTAGTTAGAATTTTGAAACTCTAGGTATTCCTCAGGTATATAGTTGTTTGTCATTTCCAGTTGTTCATTTATTTTTATGCTACAGACATTTCGGTATAACAACTCTTTTTTGTGAATACCCCATATTCACATACCTGGGGCCTTTTAGGCCCGTACTAGGTTTACAAGTGATCCTAAGTCTTTTTGTCTTCACTATTGCTGGGGAAGACTTTGACTCAGTCTTTATGACTCTGCTGTTGCTATGAAGAGTGTGAATTCTGCCTGACTACATGGTCATGTGATCTTGGGAAGGAGGCTCCCTCACAACGTCATGCGTCTCCGATGTCATCATAGATCCTGAACACTGTTCATTGTGTGCTACTTGCTGAAGAGACTTTGGAGGAAGGCGTCAGCTTTCTTGAAAAAGAAACTTTCTGAGTTCCAAAAATGCAAAAGCTTCTACTGCACCTAAAAGAAAGTGGTGACCTGCTGAAGGTGAGAGGAGGGGGGCTGCACTTTACCCTTAGCGCACACACTAACAAAGAGTGTACAACCCTGATTGTAATCTTTTTTTTTTTTTCATTTTAGTTTACTGACTTCTAAGGTTACAATGGCGCAGTCTACATCCAGGGGTTTGACTGACCAAGAAATCAAAGCAATCATTTTTGATAGTGATGAAGACAGTGAAATTTCTTTGTCTGATGAAGAGTACATGCCACCAGCTAATGTCTCTACTTCATCGTCCACTGATTCTTCAGATGATGAAGAAGTAATGGATCCAGCAGAACGTACAAATAGAACATCCAAAACTAATGTTTTTTGGAACAGTACTGCTGAGGTTCTTGGACGAACCCCATCACATAATATTGTAAGAGTTGCTCAAGGAACTGTAGGAATTCCACAATTCCTGTCCAAAAGAGATATGTTCTGTACATTTTTTTCAGATGATATTGCAGATGAGGTAGTTTTGTGTACTAACTTAGAAGGAAAACGTATCACTTCAGGAAGAAAAAAACATGGAAAAAGATAACAAAAGAGGAACTGTATGCTTATATTGGCCTTACTCTTCTGGCAGGGAGTACAAAATCATACGATGTTCCTATCAGAGAACTCTTTATGAACCCTTTTTCAGATCCACATTACAAAGCTACAATGTCAGTCAATAGATTTGAGGATATTCGGAGAAGCCTTCGTTTTGATGACAAGAGAACTCGTCCTGTCAGTTGTTGCGGTCATTAGTAAAGTAGAAAAGGAACCTTTGAAAAGAGATATTCCTGCAGCATGTTTACTGCAACTTTTTTATAAAAAACTTTTAGACAAAAAAACATTATTATAAAGAGTTATATCGAATGCGTATATTGGGCGTTTTAAGCCCGTTCAGTTACTCTTTTGTTTTTTTTTGCACATAGTAATGTTTGAATTATTCACATCTTAGGCTGTGTTCCCACTGGCGCTGGGGTCTGCCAGGAGGTGATCCGTAATGGATCTGATCTCTTGGTAACTCCAGTTAAGGCTCCTGGAATGCCGGGATTCCGCCAGCCTTAGCTGGGGTCACCAGGAGGTCAGATCCATTACAGATCTCCTCCTGGCAGACACCAGCGCTAGTGGGAATGCATCCTTACTTTGCAATTTTCAAATAAACTTTGAAAATTATTTTTGTTTGAGTTATTCCATGTTATTTGCACATGGGCCTAAAAGGCCCCAGGTATGTGAAAGTGTAGATTTTTATGGTCATGCGTTCTAGGGTTAAGCCACTGCTGAAACCTGGTGAAGTGGGCAGCTGGCTCTGAGGTATAGAGCCACTGCTGAAACTGGTGTTGAACTCTGTCTGCCCGGTATCCGCAGCAGAGTGAGATGGTGAAGGTGGCAGCTGGCTGAGGTGTCGAGCCACTGCGAAAAGTTAATCCGGTGATGCACTCTGCTGCCCGGTGCTGCAGCAGAGCAAGATAAGTGTTTTTGGTGTTTTCCCGTTTGTATATTTTCCTTGGTGTGTATTAGTACAGCGGTGGGGAACAGTGTCTGCATCACCCAGTTCCCTAGAAAGGGATAGGTGCAGGCTGAGTTAGGGACACAGGTATCCTGCTCGGCGACAGGTGAAGAGCCTGTATAGGGAACGCTAGGAGTGTTCAGGGACACTGCCTCAGGGGAGTGCAGGAGGTCTCCACGTCCCCGTTTCCTATTGCAGGGCCCACCATTGTAACTGTTTTCCCTTCCCCTTTGTCTTGTTGTTTGTTACCGGCCTGCGGGTCGTGTCACACAGGACAGTTACACGTGTTGGTCTTGTTGTTTTAGTTACCGACCTGCGGGTCGTGTCACACAGGACAGGTACATGTGACAGCCCCATAAGTCGCTCCATAGAATAGGCCCCACATGCTGCCCCATAAGATGCTCCATAATTATGCCCCCATATGCTGCCCCATAAGATGCTCCATAGATTATGCCCCCATATGCTGCTCCATAAGATGCTCCATAGAATAAGCCCCATATGCTACTGCTGCAAATAAAAAAAGTGACATAATCACCTCTTGTCGCTGGGGGCCAGGTGCCGGTGTCCTGAGCAGGTGGGGACACCGGCAATCTATGGGGGACAGATGCTGGTGTCAACGCTGGGTCAGGACCCGGCACCTGAGATATTCATCTGTCCCCATTCCAATGCTGCTCGCCGCTGTCTGCCGGGTCCTCTGTCAGTGGCCTTCAGGCAGCAGAGGGCGCACACTATCTACATCATCACACCCTCTGCTGCCTGAATGTCACTGACAGAGGACCCAGCAGACAGCGGCAAGCAGCGTTGGAACGGGGACAGGTGAATATCGCATATAGTTACCCCCTCCTGGCGTGGTCTCTGCAGCCCTGTTCTCTCATGCCTGCCTTCAGCGGTCACGTGGTATTGCTCATTAAAGTCATGAATATGCGCATATTCATGACGTTAATGAGTGGTACCACGTGACCGCTGAAGGAAGGTGCCTGAGAGCATGGGACAAGCAGGGGGGCTGACACCTCCCACTCCCCCTCCTCCGCCGACCTTCTGGCATTTATGACTCATGTATAAGCAGAGAGGGGGACTTTCAGCTCAAAAAAATGGGATGAAAATCTCGGCTTATACGCGAGTATATACAGCAGTTACAATACCAAACTAGGGAAGTCCCTATAGGAGAAAAAACACAAGCATCTGTACTGTATTTTCACAGACTATCTATTCCTGACACTGGAGAGGCTTATAAACTTACAAAGTATATAGTTTGAGGTCTGGGATATGCCAATATGGGGCTAGTTTTCTGACTGTTTCGGATAACATGATTCATGATTTTAGTTTTTCTTTGTCTAGTCTCGCTTGAATATAGGTCAATATTAAATAGTCTGCTGATGAATCACCTTTGGCGAGGACGATGAAACCCATAGAAATGAGAGGCTTGGAGAGTGAGTGTGTAAACGTCACCTTACCCTATATACTGAACTGTGGGATATATGTTTTTTCTATTAGTCATCTACTGACTAACCTTCAGGGGGCAAATTATGGGTATAGTTTTAGATTTGGAATTAATAAAGTTTAGTTTTATCCTTTTGTCAGCAAACATGAGGAATGACAAGAGACAACGCATTTAAGAATATTCAATTTTGGTTAAAACTATTTCAACACTACGAACATAAAAAAGGCTTCTCTCCTATGTGACATCTCTGATGTTTATTAACACTTGATTTCCAAGTATAATATTTCCCACATTAAGAAAATGAAAAAGGCTTCTTCTCTGTGTGACTGCTCTGATGGCGATCAAGAAGCACTTTCTGGTTAAAATATTTCTTACAATCTGAACAGGAAAAAGGCTTCTTCCCCGTGTGAGTTCTATGGTGATTAGCCAAATTTGATTTCCGGTTAAAACATTTCCCACATTCTGAACATGAAAAAGGTTTCTCCCCTGTGTGAATTATCTGGTGATTAACCAATTGTGATTTCCGGTTAAAACATTTCTTACATTCTGAACATGAAAAAGGTTTCTCCCCTGTGTGAGTTCTTTGGTGCCTAACCAATTCTGATTTGTTGACAAAACATTTCCCACATTCTAAACAGGAAAAAGGCTTCTCCCCTGTGTGAATTCTCTGGTGCTTAACAGAATCTGATTTACTGTTAAAACATTTCCCACATTCTGAACAGGAAAAAGGCTTCTCTCCTGTGTGGATTCTCTGGTACTTAACACAATCTGATTTACTGTTAAAACATTTCCCACATTCTGAACAGGAAAAAGGCTTCTCCCCTGTGTGAGTTCTAAGGTGACTAATAAGATGCTCTTTCTTGTTAAAACATTTCCCACATTCCGAACAGGAAAAAGGCTTCTCCCGTGTGAGTTTTATGGTGATTAACCAAATTTGATTTCCGGTTAAAACATTCCCCACATTCTGAACATGGAAAAGGCTTTTCCCCTGTGTGAGTTCTATGGTGACTAATAAGATGCTCTTTCTTGTTAAAACATTTCCCACATTCCGAACAGGAAAAAGGCTTCTCCCCTGTGTGAGTTCTATGGTGATTAACCAAATCTGATTTCCGGTTAAAACATTTCCCACATAATGAACAGGAAAAAGGCTTCTCCCCTGTGTGAGTTTTTTGGTGCCTAACCACTTCTGATCTATTGATAAAACATTTCCCACATTCTGAACAGGAAAAAGGCTTCTCCCCTGTGTGAGTTCTATGGTGATTAACCAATTGTGATTTCCAGTTAAAACATTTCCCACATTCTGAACAGGAAAAAGGCTTCTCCCCTGTGTGAGTTCTATGGTGATTAACCAATTGTGATTTCCAGTTAAAACATTTCCCGCATTCAGAACATGAAAATGACTTATTTGCTTTAGGAGCAGTTTGTTTTTTAATGCCTGTTTTGTGACTTTGATTTTCCTTAGTAGTCAGAAATGAATCAGAAGATGGGACCTGTTTCATAGGATCAGATGACAGATCTTTGCTGTGAATGGATGATGGTATATCTGGAGTAATGGCATTCACTTCAGTTGTATCTTGTAGGATCTCAAGATCATTAGATTTAAAAATTGAAGATGTCAGCTGTCCCCCTGATATCCTGGTACAGTCATCTGCTAAGATAAAAAAATGATTTTTTTAATAACATATCCTTGAGTTTTATATTTTTAAACATTTCTATTTAAACTGTCCATAAAAATGGCAAGCTATGTAAAAAACTTTAATTATTTACCAAGACAATGACTGTTCACAGTCTAATAGAAAACCTTGTTGGATGAGCCAGTAGTGTGTGGTGTTCAACTGTTTGTTCATTCTGCCTCCCAAATATCGAATAAAAAAGGAACCAATCAATGTTATGTAGGCGAAAATAATACCAATTCTCATCTCACAAAAAACAAGACCCCACTCAGGTCCATAATTTGTCAATAATAAAACAGATAAGGCAGGCTACAGTTAGCGCTATAGTTAGGGTTGGGGTAAAGTTAGGGTTACTTTTAGGTTAAAGTTAGGGTTAGGCTAAAGAATTAGGCTTTTCTCAATTGTCTCCCCAATAATTTGGTCACGTCAGTCATGTCAGAGTTTTCTATTTCCGGAAAAAGAAATAAAAACAAATAAAATCACCCATCAGTTTTATAGTGCAGAGGAGGCTTATGCACTTTTTATGTTCTGACAGTGAAGAAAGTGCAACAACTACTACACCAGCATACCCCTATTTAAAACTCTGGTTGAACTTAACATGGGGGCTTGTGGGACCATTTGCAAAAACCGTTTCCACAATCATTGGTCAGCAAAAAGTTCCGAAAGGGGCAGTCAGGGGCTTTACACAATGGAGAGCTGCTTGTCCTTAAGTATAATAAAGATATTTTTATCCTGAGCTCGATCCACACAGATGCCACAAGGACCACTGCAGACCAACAGGGATCCACTACTCCAACACCTGTGTCTGTCACTGACTACAACAAATATATGGGGGGTGGACCTTGCAGATCAGGTTCTACAGCCATACCAGGTATCAAGAAAATCATAGATCTGGTATAAAAAGTTAGTCATGTATTTGGTTCAGGTGGCCACATATAATTCTTTTGTGTTATACAAAAAAGCCGGAAATGCAGATACTTTCCTTGATTATCAGGAAAAGGTCACTGAAAATCTTGTTTTTGAAAATTTTGTCCCCGCCAATCCTTTAGAATGTGAAGATGTCAGAAGACTCACTGAGCGACATTTTATTGCACTCATCCCAGTAACTGAAACAAGAAAGAACCCCCAGAGAAGATGTCGTGTATGTTCCTAGAGAGGAATGAGGCATGATCCCCGCTATTATTACCCACAATGCCCATCACTGCCAGCCTTATGCCTCCATGACGGCTTTACAATCCTCCACACAGAACCACGTTTTTGAACTGTTTTGACATTCAAGCATTTGGTTTATTTAGTGACAGACACATTTGAGTAGAGCTGACTTAACAATTTCCGGGGGTAGGTGGGGGGAGGTCTCCAGAGACACAAGCTGGGCACAATATGTTATTGTGAGGCTTAGAAAAAAAACTACATCCAGCAAAATGTCACCGGCGATGGCGGCTCCTGCGCAGTAGCATCTATAAGTAAGAGATAGACGCTACTGCGCAGGCGCCGCCATCGCTGGTGACATTTTGCTGGATGTAATTTTTTTTCTAAGCCTCACAATAGTCACAATATTATAGGAATTATCACCAATAATATCAATGCTATTATATGCATTATGTAATAATGGGGGCAGGTCAGTGAGGGGTCAGCGACCTGACATAAGCCAATACAGAGGAATATGTAATCAGCACACTTCATAAAGTCCCGCCCACAGCCCCACCCACAGAGCATGAGAATCTCATTAACTGAAAACTACAAATACAGATTACACAACAGTAAACCAGAGTTGCCCTCATTTATGGTGGACCATTGGAGCTACTATGGATCCTGAGCAGAAGATTAGAGAAAATAATATTGCTCCCCATTTCAGGAGAGATTGTGCAGTAATCTGAATTTCTTAGGATCAAAAACATAATGTAATTTATGACGTGGAGAGAATCCATGACACCAGGGCTGGAGCCAACACATCTCCTGCAGGCAGGAATAAATGTATATTACAGCCCTCAGCCACGCACAGCTTAGAGATCTATCATGGCACAGGTGGAATGTTTGTCCTGGAGATTATCACAATCCTCCTTGAAGTTAGTTGGTTTTAATACAAATTGAAAAGTCAGGATAAAGGGAAACTCTGCTGTTATTGGACAGAAATTCACACTTGGCCTCACTGCACATTTACTGTTGTCGCTCATAAAAGGGAAGTTTGGCCAGAAAGACTGGACCTGGTCTTGTAGGGACCATGAGACATTCAGCAGCACAGAAGGGAGAGAAGATTCATCCGATAAGATCACAGGGATCTAGGAAGCCAACAGCATCATCACCCTCCGCTTTCTCTTACAGGCCCAGCATAAGATTTTTCTCCAAGTGATTTTCTATCTTGTCAGCACATTCTACGTACACTGTCATTTGGCTTTATAGTTTACAGATCTGGGCAGGTAACGGTCAGCGTCTCCTAATGTGAAGGAGAGAATGGCTGATGAAATCAATTATTAAACCTTATATACAGTAAGTCAGTTCAGATATGGTTTACCAAGATGGCGTCTGTGTCTTCAGACAACACCCTGGAAGGAATCCTTGGAATGCAGAAGCTGAGATACTGGATACCATATATGGAAGTGAAGGTGAAATGGACCTAACATAGACTGACACTGGCTACTCAGAAGATTGTGTGACACCCATCTCCTGTCACTTTGTCTTTAGAATAAACTTCAGTTGTGTGCAAGCCTTTGCTGAGAAAGGAGTAGACATCTAACTCTGTGTTCGCTGTGACTCTTCAAGCGCGCACTCGGCCTATATTAGTTCAGGTACAAGCAATCAAATAGATCTCGCTTTATGGGATCACCCTCACACTAATCCCAGGGGGTAGGTGGATCCTCCAGGTCGTAAGTTCTATAGAAAAGGGCTTTCAATGCCCAAAGTCATTTGAACAGTTTTGGGTGGAGGAGAATGTTGTGGTCTAGAGGCAAAATGGTGACCATGGTAATACGGCCGGACTACACCACCGATAAAGCAGCCACAGCCGGTGACTGAGAGGAATCTGTGGCTTCTCTGCATTCAGTGGTTACTACTCACCTGGGTAGTCATATGTGGGAATCTCCTCTTTACACCACTCATCATCTCTCACATATGTCTCTGTAGGATTAATATGGGTCAGATCTTCACCCTGAAACAAATATTGTAAAAGTCACTGACAGATGGAGAAGTCCCATCTATGATCAGCTCTAATCCTGCCATCTCCACCGTTCTCATCACACAAGTATAAAACATATAATACTGGTGGATAAAACAAGACTGAGCACAAGACCTTCACAGCCGTCTACACATCATAGGGGAGATCTCCTGACACCTTCTCTCCATCTACCTGATGATCCTGAGGAGCACTGGGATCTTCTTGTTTACAGTCCTGTGGAAGAAGAGGACGGGGACATCTCTCTGGTGTTGTCCTGTTACTGGATAGATCTGGAGGAAACACATACAGGGACTGAATTCATTCTCTACATACAGATAATTATAGGCCGTGTGTATTTAGTCCTGTCTATTACCTGGAGATGTGAGGGGCTGGGGAACCTCCATTATGACGTTCTTGTACAGATCTTTGTGTCCTTCTAAATACTCCCACTGCTCCATGGAGAAATAGACAGCGACATCCTGACACCTTATAGGAACCTGACACACACAATGATACCGTCATCCCCCGATCCCTTCATAGTGTTACTGTATAATGTCCCAGCATTCCCAGCAGTGTCACCTCTCCAGTCAGCAGCTCAATCATCTTGTAGGTGAGTTCTAGGATCTTCTGGTCATTGATGTCCTCATGGATCAGGGGGTGAGGTGGAGGCCCCGTGATTGGGCTCAGGGGTCTTCCCCATCCCTCAGACACAGGGTCCTGACAGTGATCACTAGAGGTCTTCTTCACCACTGTGTAATCCTGGTAATGGAGAGACACATTAATAAATCTCACTACAGACATTTCCAGAGTCCTCACCTCTCCAGTTCTGTCCATCTGTTATTCCCATAGATAAGAATGATGTAATGTGACGTCATCAGAATCTCTCACCTCTCCAGTGAGACGGAAGAGGATCTCTAGGGTGAGGTGTAACATCCTCTCCGCCATCTTGTCTCTGTCCATATCCATCCTTGATGGGTAAATCAGGAGAATTCTCTTCTGTAGAAGATCTTCACTGAGAGGATCCGATATTGTAGAGACCTGAATGAGAAGAAGATGATCCGATGTAACATCATAAGAATCCTGTGTAATAATACAATTACTGGAGATAATAAGGGAAACATATGAGGAGATTTATTATCTTACAGGGTTTAGTTTTCTTCCCTGACATCTACTAATAAAACCTATATATTTAGGCCACAGACAACAAGCAGTTTCCTCCTCGGAGTCGGCAGCTGAACACGTTCCTCATAGACTCATCTTCCATAACGCTAATTCTCGTCTCATTACCGACACTGGAATCGGCATTAGCAATACTGCAGGAGAGATTCATTACACGCGACATGAGAAATAACTCCTTCATGATGAGGACGACATCTTCATCTTCTACTACGGCTCTAGAGACAGATTTGGCCAGAGTCGGTCACTGCCTCCATCCCCACCAGCCGTCTATATGAAGGTTTCCCGTCTTCCCCGCACTGGAATCTTCTCTCACGTTAGATCTCAGCTCTGAGTCACACACAGAAGTTTGAGGCTTTTAGAAAAGATTTTTAGTTTCCACAAACACAACAGACAGAAATGATCTGATCCCAAAGTCTCCATGTACAGTGATTTATGGGGATTATTTCTGGCCTTAGGCTTTCCTATATTACAAGAAAAACTCCAGAAAAAGCCGATATTAAAATGTTTCTAAGGAAAATTGGCTCCAACAATTCTTGTAAGAAGAAAAAAAAAAATATGTAAAAAGCAGAAGACACATTTTATAATTTTTAATATGTTAAACATTTATTAAAAAGAAATTAATCTTTTTGTGCCCCAGAACATAGATGTACACCGCAGGGACGGCACAGATGAGGCTTCAACAAAAACTCTGAAAAGCAAACATGACATCTAAGAAGGTGTGACAGAGTTTGGCTGAATGCCCCCCGCCTCCAAGTACTCGATAGTATGGGGCGGCCTAGTTACTGCGATACTTACATGCCTAATAATGGGGTCTGTAATAATGTATGAAGGTCTATTCGGCCGTGCCAGAGACAGCGTCCAATAAGTTACCTTATAACGCCCCCATACACATTAGACTAAAATTCCATGAAAGCACTGATTTCGGGGGGTTTGGCCGACCATATAATGTATTTGGGGGCCTCCCGACAGATGATGTCAGGGCAGAGAAGGATCCGGCATCCTGAATTTCAGAGGATAATCCGTTTGTTCTTCCTGTAGATAATCCTCCTCTAGAGGAGTCTGGAGGCGACTCTCTCATATAGATCACAGGAAAGCTGGAATATTTGTGTGTATGGGGGAGTCGGGAGAGATCGCCGTCTGCCAAATGTCCGTTCAGCCAACTCTGATCTCATGTGTATGGGGCCGTTAGTATTACACTGACAGTCAGAGATGATACACGGCACTACAGTACAGGGCATCACCGGAGCCATCAGAGGCTTGTATGTTGTGTGATCGCACTGATCAGAGGGGTTTAAAAAAGGTTTAAAGTGGAAAAAAATATCACAGTTTCAGCAACAAGAAATATCCATCACTATATGGAAAGCAGAGTCACTGCACAATGTTAGTTACGTCACGTCCATAACTACTTTATTATACTCTATTATCCTGTACACAGTGGAGTAGATAGAAATCACAGATCCCACAACAATAGCTGGAACTGGACCCTCCAACCTAAACAAAAAAAATCTCTCCCTCTATCTATATACACGGTTAAAAAAAATAATGGGAACACTTAAACAACAGAATATAACTCCAAGTAAATCAAACTTCTGTGAAATCAAACTGTCCACTTAAGAAGCAACACTGATTGACAATCAATTTCACATGCTGTTGTGCAAATGGAATAGACAACAGATGGAAATTATTGGCAATTATCAAGACACCCTCAATAAAGGAGTGGTTCTGCAGGTGGGGACCACAGACCACATCTCAGTACCAATGCTTCTGGCTGATGTTTTGGTCACTTTTGAATGTTAGTTGTGCTTTCACACTCGTGGTAACATGAGACGGACTCTACAACCCACACAAGTGGCTCAGGTAGTGCAGGTCATCCAGGATGGCACATCAATGCGAGCTGTGGCAAGAAGGTTTGCTGTGTCTGTCAGCGTAGTGTCCAGAGGCTGGAGGGGCTACCAGGAAACAGACCAGTACACTAGGATATGTGGAGGGGGTCGTATGAAGGCAGCAACCGAGCAGAAGGATCACTACCTCCACCTTTATGCAAGGAGGAACAGGAGGAGCACTGCCAGAGCCCTGCAAAATGATCTTCAGCAGGCCACAAATGTAAATGTGTCTGCACAAACGGTGAGAAACCGACTCCATGAGGATGGTCTGAGGTCCCGACATCCACAGGTGGGGGTTGTGCTCACAGCCCAACACCGTACAGGACGCTTGGCATTTGCCACAGAACACCAGGATTGGCAAATTCACCACTGGCGCCCTGTGCTCTTCACAGATGGAAGCAGGTTCACACTGAGCACATGTGACAGACGTGACAGAGTCTGGAGACGCCGTGGAGAGCGATCTGCTGCCTGCAACACCCTTCAGCATGACCGGTTTGGCAGTGGTCAGTAATGGTGTGGGGTGGCATTTCTTTGGAGGCCGCACGATGTTGGGCTGTGAGCACATCCCCCATGGAGACACAATTGTGCCTTTACCTGGAGATAAATTCCCAGTGGGGGCAATTTCCAAAATGCAATAACTTAAGTGGGGAATTCAGCTCTTTTCACACTTAAGGGATCTGTATATGGAGTCTACAAACTACAGTGGGGAAAATAAGGATTTGTTACGCTGACAATTCTGGGGCTAAAGTCACATTTTTGTGAGGAAAAAAGTAAAATTGTCGTTTTTTTCCTTCCACATTGCTTAAATTCCTGTCACACTATCCAAATTCAGATATTGTCCTGTCAGAAAAGAGAATACAGGGAGCGAAAGGGTTAATAGGACTCACGGGAGGAACCGGTCCAGAAAGCAGAAGATCCAGGAGTGTCTGCCTCATATATGACTGCTCTGTGCACACAGGACCTGTGATGAGGTCACAGGAGGGGAGGAGTCAGGGGTCACATGATCAGGTGCCTCAGTGTGTGCAGGACTCAGTGTGCTGGAGGACTCCCGATAATCAGCTGCGTGTGTCACGCTGTGTGATAGTCACAGCACCTGCATGGAGGGCGACACATGCAGCTGATTATCGGGAGCGCTCCAGGGATCCGGGGTCCCGATGCAGCTATTCGGTAAGTGATATTAGCCAATAATAACTTCTCCCACGATATTCGCTCATCTCTAGTAATAACAGCTCAAAGACATTCACCGAACTTTTCATTAAGTTTAATAGTAAGACCCTATTAAATATTGAGCACCAACGGGATGGAGCATTGACAGCGGCATGTAAAAGTGTGGGCGCCCCGGGTCAAAATGACCGTTATTGTGAGCAGTAGTAAGATGAAGATGAAATGATCTCTAAAAGGCCGAACCTCTAAGATGACACATGGCCTTTGTATTTTAGGCAAAAATAATAATAAAAAATAAATATATAGACTTTTTTACAATTTCATAATTGTAAAAAGGAAAAAGGGGCGATGCAAAACTTTGGGCACCCTTGGAGATTTGTGTACTGAGATAATTATGATCAAGATTTCACACCTTAATTAGCTTGTTAGGGTTATGGTGAGATCACATAGTGACCAGGAGCTACAGTCTGAGGAAAGGGCTAAAAAGCCTTCACTAGACCCCTGTACTGCTGTATAATGAGACCCAGGCTTTATAGTGAAGGGACAGGAGTGAGGGCCTGTTCCCAGGAGCTACAGACTGAGGAAAGGGCTAAAAAGCCTTCACTAGACCCCTGTACAGCTGTATAATGAGGCTCAGGCTTTATAGTGAAGGGACAGGAGTGAGGGCCTGTTCCCAGGAGTTACAGACTGAGGAAAGGGCTAAAAAACCTTCACTAGACCCCTGTACAGCTGTATAATGAGGCCCAGGCTTTATAGTGAAGGGACAGGAGTGAGGGCCTGTGCCCAGGAGCTACAGTCTGAGGAAAGGGCTAAAAACCATTCACTAGACCCCTGTACAGCTGTATAATGAGGCCCAGGCTTTATAGTGAAGGGGCAGGAGTGAGGGCCTGTGCCCAGGAGCTACAGTCTGAGGAAAGGGCTAAAAAGCCTTCACTAGACCCCTGTACAGCTGTATAATGAGGCCCAGGCTTTATACTGAAGGGACAGGAGTGAGGGCCTGTTCCTAGGATCTACAGACTGAGGAAAGGGCTAAAAAGCCTTCACTAGACCCCTGTACAGCTGTATAATGAGGCCCAGGCTTTATAGTGAAGGGACAGGAGTGAGGGCCTGTGCCCAGGAGCTACAGACTGAGGAAAGGGCTAAAAAGCCTTCACTAGACCCCTGTACAGCTGTATAATGAGGCCCAGGCTTTATAGTGAAGGGACAGGAGTGAGGGCCTGTTCCCAGGAGCTACAGTCTGAGGAAAGAGCTAAAAAGCCTTCACTAGACCCCTGTACAGCTGTATAATGAGGCCCAGGCTTTATAGTGAGGGGACAGGAGTGAGGGCCTGATCCCAGGAGCTACAGTCTGAGGAAAGGGCTAAAAAGCCTTCACTAGACCCCTGTACAGCTGTATAATGAGGCCCGGGCTTTATAGTGAAGGGACAGGAGTGAGGGCCTGTGCCCAGGAGCTACAGTCTGAGGAACGGGCTAAAAAGCCTTCACTAGACCCCTGTACAGCTGTATAATGAGGTCCAGGCTTTATAGTGAAGGGACAGGAGTGAGGGCCTGTTCCCAGGAGCTACAGTCTGAGGAAAGGGCTAAAAAGCTTTCACTAGACCCCTGTACAGCAGTATAATGAGGCCCAGGCTTTATAGTGAGGGGACAGGAGTGAGGGCCTGTTCCCAGGAGCTACAGACTGAGGAAAGGGCTAAAAAGCCTTCACTAGACCCCTGTACAGCTGTATAATGAGGCCCAGGCTTTATAGTGAAGGGACAGGAGTGAGGGCCTGTTCCCAGGAGCTACAGTGAGGAAAGGGCTAAAAAGCCTTCACTAGACCCCTGTACAGCTGTATAATGAGGCCCAGGCTTTATAGTGAAGGGACAGGAGTGAGGGCCTGTTCCCAGGAGCTACAGTCTGAGGAAAAAGCTAAAAAGCCTTCACTAGACCCCTGTACAGCTGTATAATGAGGCCCAGGCTTTATAGTGAGGGGACAGGAGTGAGAGCCTGATCCCAGGAGCTACAGTCTGAGGAAAGGGCTAAAAAGCCTTCACTAGACCCCTGTACAGCTGTATAATGAGGCCAAGGCTTTATAGTGAAGGGACAGGAGTGAGGGCCTGTGCCCAGGAGCTACAGTCTGAGGAACGGGCTAAAAAGCCTTCACTAGACCCCTGTACAGCTGTATAATGAGGTCCAGGCTTTATAGTGAAGGGACAGGAGTGAGGGCCTGTTCCCAGGAGCTACAGTCTGAGGAAAGGGCTAAAAAGCCTTCACTAGACCCCTGTACAGCAGTATAATGAGGCCCAGGCTTTATAGTGAGGGGACAGGAGTGAGGGCCTGTTCCCAGGAGCTACAGACTGAGGAAAGGGCTAAAAAGCCTTCACTAGACCCCTGTACAGCTGTATAATGAGGCCCAGGCTTTATAGTGAAGGGACAGGAGTGAGGGCCTGTTCCCAGGAGCTACAGTGAGGAAAGGGCTAAAAAGCCTTCACTAGACCCCTGTACAGCTGTATAATGAGGCCCAGGCTTTATAGTGAAGGGACAGGAGTGAGGGCCTGTTCCCAGGAGCTACAGTCTGAGGAAAAAGCTAAAAAGCCTTCACTAGACCCCTGTACAGCTGTATAATGAGGCCCAGGCTTTATAGTGAGGGGACAGGAGTGAGGGCCTGATCCCAGGAGCTAAAGTCTGAGGAAAGGGCTAAAAAGCCTTCACTAGACCCCTGTACAGCTGTATAATGAGGCCCAGGCTTTATAGTGAAGGGACAGGAGTGAGGGCCTGTGCCCAGGAGCTACAGTCTGAGGAACGGGCTAAAAAGCCTTCACTAGACCCCTGTACAGCTGTATAATGAGGTCCAGGCTTTATAGTGAAGGGACAGGAGTGAGGGCCTGTTCCCAGGAGCTACAGTCTGAGGAAAGGGCTAAAAAGCCTTCACTAGACCCCTGTACAGCAGTATAATGAGGCCCAGGCTTTATAGTGAGGGGACAGGAGTGAGGGCCTGTTCCCAGGAGCTACAGACTGAGGAAAGGGCTAAAAAGCCTTCACTAGACCCCTGTACAGCTGTATAATGAGGCCCAGGCTTTATAGTGAAGGGACAGGAGTGAGGGCCTGTTCCCAGGAGCTACAGACTGAGGAAAGTGCTAAAAAGCCTTCACTAGACCCCTGTACAGCTGTATAATGAGGCCCAGGCTTTATAGTGAAGGGACAGGAGTGAGGGCCTGTGCCCAGGAGCTACAGTCTGAGGAAAGGGCTAAAAAGCCTTCACTAGACCCCTGTACAGCTGTATAATGAGGCCCAGGCTTTATAGTGAAGGGACAGGAGTGAGGGCCTGTGCCCAGGAGCTACAGTCTGAGGAAAGGGCTAAAAAGCCTTCACTAGACCCCTGTACAGCTGTATAATGAGGCCCAGGCTTTATACTGAAGGGACAGGAGTGAGGGCCTGTTCCTAGGATCTACAGACTGAGGAAAGGGCTAAAAAGCCTTCACTAGACCCCTGTACAGCTGTATAATGAGGCTCAGGCTTTATAGTGAAGGGACAGGAGTGAGGGCCTGTTCCCAGGAGCTACAGACTGAGGAAAGGGCTAAAAAGCCTTCACTAGACCCCTGTACAGCTGTATAATGAGGCCCAGGCTTTATAGTGAAGGGACAGGAGTGAGGGCCTGTGCCCAGGAGCTACAGACTGAGGAAAGGGCTAAAAAGCCTTCACTAGACCCCTGTACAGCTGTATAATGAGGCCCAGGCTTTATAGTGAAGGGACAGGAGTGAGGGCCTGTTCCCAGGAGCTACAGTCTGAGGAAAGAGCTAAAAAGCCTTCACTAGACCCCTGTACAGCTGTATAATGAGGCCCAGGCTTTATAGTGAGGGGACAGGAGTGAGGGCCTGATCCCAGGAGCTACAGTCTGAGGAAAGGGCTAAAAAGCCTTCACTAGACCCCTGTACAGCTGAATAATGAGGCCCGGGCTTTATAGTGAAGGGACAGGAGTGAGGGCCTGTGCCCAGGAGCTACAGTCTGAGGAACGGGCTAAAAAGCCTTCACTAGACCCCTGTACAGCTGTATAATGAGGTCCAGGCTTTATAGTGAAGGGACAGGAGTGAGGGCCTGTTCCCAGGAGCTACAGTCTGAGGAAAGGGCTAAAAAGCCTTCACTAGACCCCTGTACAGCAGTATAATGAGGCCCAGGCTTTATAGTGAGGGGACAGGAGTGAGGGCCTGTTCCCAGGAGCTACAGACTGAGGAAAGGGCTAAAAAGCCTTCACTAGACCCCTGTACAGCTGTATAATGAGGCCCAGGCTTTATAGTGAAGGGACAGGAGTGAGGGCCTGTTCCCAGGAGCTACAGTCTGAGGAAAGAGCTAAAAAGCCTTCACTAGACCCCTGTACAGCTGTATAATGAGGCCCAGGCTTTATAGTGAGGGGACAGGAGTGAGGGCCTGATCCCAGGAGCTACAGTCTGAGGAAAGGGATAAAAAGCCTTCACTAGACCCCTGTACAGCTGTATAATGAGGCCCAGGCTTTATAGTGAAGGGACAGGAGTGAGGGCCTGTGCCCAGGAGCTACAGTCTGAGAAACGGGCTAAAAAGCCTTCACTAGACCCCTGTACAGCTGTATAATGAGGTCCAGGCTTTATAGTGAAGGGACAGGAGTGAGGGCCTGTTCCCAGGAGCTACAGTCTGAGGAAAGGGCTAAAAAGCCTTCACTAGACCCCTGTACAGCAGTATAATGAGGCCCAGGCTTTATAGTGAGGGGACAGGAGTGAGGGCCTGTTCCCAGGAGCTACAGACTGAGGAAAGGGCTAAAAAGCCTTCACTAGACCCCTGTACAGCTGTATAATGAGGCCCAGGCTTTATAGTGAAGGGACAGGAGTGAGGGTCTGTTCCCAGGAGCTACAGTCTGAGGAAAGGGCTAAAAAGCCTTCACTAGACCCCTGTACAGCTGTATAATGAGGCCCAGGCTTTATACTGAAGGGACAGGAGTGAGGGCCTGTTCCTAGGAGCTACAGACTGAGGAAAGAGCTAAAAAGCCTTCACTAGACCCCTGTACAGCTGTATAATGAGGCCCAGGCTTTATAGTGAAGGGACAGGAGTGAGGGTCTGTTCCCAGGAGCTACAGTCTGAGGAAAGGGCTAAAAAGCCTTCACTAGACCCCTGTACAGCTGTATAAAGAGGCCCAGGCTTTATAGTGAAGGGACAGGAGGGAGAAAAGTGGGGAAAGGAGCCAGAAGAGCCGGACTGCCCATCACTAACCTGCAGAGCCGCACTCCACATATATGGCTGCTCTGTGCACAGGACCTGTGATGAGGTCACAGGAGGGGAGGAGTCAGGGGTCACATGATCTCCGGAGTGAAGAGGCTCCATGGAGGCTTCTCCTCAGTCAGTGACATTCCCTCCATTATTTGCCCCTCACTACTGGCACAATTACCCCGCGCCGCCTTCTCTACACAGTGTTATGTGTGGAATGTAACGTGTGATTTCTCTGGAGGGAAATAGACCCCACACAGGAGGGAATTATGAACAGTCACCGGCCGTCTACTATATGGCGGCATATGATTGTGCTATCGACTCCACACCAGGAGCTAAAATGCCCAAATCTCGGTTATTTCCCCCCTTCCAGAGTCCGGCTGAGGCCGGGGTCACACTTGGGAGAAACTCGCCCGAGTCTCGCACCTCAGGGCCCTTGTGGATTATCCTCTGTAGGGGAAACGACACCGGCTGTCAGGGACAGGGGGCCCCAACATAAATCCAATATTCACTGTAAGAAAACCCAACCTGATGCCGCCATTCGGGGTAACCAATGCTCCGGCAGTCTGTGACAATGTCAGTAATTATATTTTTCTCACTGATTGGTAGATTTGTGGTAATTTTCCTGGATGATATAGTGAGTTACTCCCGTCCTCTGGAGGAGCATGCTGAGCATGTCAGACAGGTTCTCCAGGTTCTACGTGACAACTATTTATTTGGTAACCTGGAGAAATGACAATTTGTGGTACAGCAGGTCCAGTTCTCAGGACATTTGGCTTCTGCATTGGGGTGTCAGATGGACCCCGTTACGGTCCCAGCAGTCCCTTCATTGGTTTTATCCAAGTAACCTGAAAGTGTTACAGAGATTTCTTGTAGTTGAGATACTGAGGAACAAACAAGCGAAAAATAGGGTCTTACCTGATAACCAGATATAATGAGAGTAGGGGAGTATTACACTCACCTGATGGAGTGGCGCCTTTACACCATGCTCAATGCATAAATCAGCTGCTGCAGGACCCGGGGCCAAAGACCGAGCAGAAGAGCTGATCCGGGTATAATGTGTCTGTACCTGCGCTGCTGATGGAGACCATCGGAGATGGAGATTTTCACTAAAAATGTTTATTCAAACAGGTTTTCAAAGTCAACGCGTTTCACAGTCACGCAGGACGTCTTCCTCAGGACGAAACCTGAGAGCGGATAAACATGTCAAGCCTGGAACGTTTTATATGCAGTCTTTATAATATTAATAATAATAATCTTTTTATTTATATAGCGCCAACATATTCCGCCGCGCTTTACAGGTTGCACACATTATCATCGCTGTCCCCGATGGGGCTCACAATCTAAATTCCCTATCAGTATGTCCTTGGAATGAAAAAAACCAACAAAGCACAAAATGTCAAAGTTCATGAGAAAGTCCGTCACACAAAGATAAATTATAGATCATGAGAAAACAGAACACACTTACATACAATAATTATATTATAAAGAGACTATGAATGAAGTGCGGTCACCTAAAAGAATGAATAAAAATATACTGTATCCTTCGGACTATAAGCTGCATCGGGCCATAAGACGCAGCCCAAATATTCAGAAGGAAAATAGGGAAAAAGTTAATGTGTCAAATGGGGGTCTGTCCCACAGTCTGAATTCAGTAAACCCGGGGGGATCGGCAGCCCTGGTGGAACCGGGTCACAGGAGGTGTTCGGTGATCCGGCGATGATCTGACTTATCCCAGGCTGGTGCAGCAGGAGGCTCTGTAACATCTGAAATCTCACTGAGGCCATTTGGAGTAAGGGGGTTCAGTTTATAAATCCAGAAGATTTCTTCCCGATGTAGTTGTCCAATGCGATTCTGACCCTGTGGGGGAATCTCCTCTGTGGGGAATATTCTCAGTTGTGTGGAATCTTTCTTGTGTTTGATGGTGCAGTGACGTGAAAGCCCATGTTGGAGAAAACCCTATGGAGTATTGGAGCGGTGTGAGTTCAGCCTTTTGTGGAGGGGTTGGGTCGTCCTTCCCACATATAATTTCTGGTATGAGCATATAATCACGTATGTAACATAACTGGTGGAACATGTCATGGGAGTTTTGGTCGAGAAAATTTCACCAGTAGAAATAAGGGTGAATTCAGAGAGACCATGGCAGATCGAGTCACAACAGAGGCAAGTTTTCAGATTGCATGTAATGATTTTATTCGGCAGACAGGCGACTTTTAGCAAATCTTCCTTCTTCTCTTTTATGTTTCTTGGTGCTAGGACATTTTTCAATGATGGAGGTCTTCAAAATGTCAAAAAGGGATTGCTGGGTAATGTTTTTCCCACTCCAGCTGTCTGACATGCTCATGATGCTCCTGCAGAGGACGTGAGTAACTCAATATATCATCCAGGTAAACTACCGCAAACCTACCCATCGGTGAGAAAAAAAATGACATTTTTAAAGACTGCCGGAGCATTGTTTAATCTGAATGGCATCACCAAATTTTCACTATGCCCCTCCAGTTTAATAATAATAATAATAATCTTTATTTATACAGCGCCAATATATTCCGCAGCGCTTTACAGTTTAACAGTTTCAAAACACAAGTCATAAGTAACAACATTAACAATACAATAATTAAAGCAAAATAAGACGCCCCTGCTCATGAGAGCTTACAATCTACAATATAATGCGGCCTTCCATTCGTCACCATTGTGTATACATGTAAGAGAAATCATAAGAGATTGAAAGAATTGTCACCCAGATCCTTCTTGCAATTTTATTCCATGGTGAAACGTGACATCAGACCATATTAGAGTGCGGCGTGCAGGTAGCAGGGAGCTATACAGATGAGAGAGCCTGACAGACTACGGCCGTTTCGCACTTGCTTAGCGCTTCTACCGATCCATGCTTGTCAGGGGGTTACACCACTTTTTTTAACAAGGGTTAGGGAATGGTTAACTGAGAAGTGCAAAACATTTACAGTGAGTACAGTGAGATGATTAATACAAAAAATTACAAGAAATATAACATAGATCATAACCACACAGACATATTCAATGTATCACTGAGGCCAAGGGGAACTTGTGCATCGCAATCCACCATCCATGCTGCTTCTCTTGTTAGTAGTAATCTATTCTGGTCACCGCCTTGTACAGGATAATCAGCGGGCTCAATTCCTGCAGATCTCAGCACATTGGGGTCCGCATTATGGACCTCTCTTATATCATTAATGTCACAGATCCTTCTCCTGTGTGACTGAATGGAAATGTTCTCTGAGCCTGATGTGCCGCGGTCTAATAGTCTGGGCAGTATAATAATTGTCCTGGGCAGTATATGACATAAAGCGCTTGCTCTGTGCGGCCCGTGATTAGTTTATCTACCGTCATCGCCCCGATCCTCAGATTTCTCCTGTAAGATGGAGATGACAGAAGGAGCAATCCCCACAATGGAAATGGCCTCTTGGGCGTCTTCCATGTAACCAGGTGACTTTATTGTTCTTCTCCTGGAATCTTTCCTGTAGCGATAAGTCATCTAAGTCACCGCTTCTTCTAGAAGCAATCGAGGGTTGTTCTTTGCTGCTATGGCTAAATCTTCATCTCCTCACAAATGCCAATTCCTGTTTATCGCTGATTTTATTACATTCATATTGGGATTAGGTGTAAAAGTAACAATAAACCTTTTATTATCTCGTCCTTTTTTCTGCTCTTCCTCCTGGATCTTGTAACTAGACCCACATGGGTTCCTCCATCGCTCTAGCACAGTGTAATAATGTTGGCGGATAACCTCTGTGTAATAAGTCGTCTGTCAGGTCATTCGCTGGTTGTAGGAAACCTTCTTCTCTACTATTCATTGTTCTCAGCCTCAGATACCGGCTGTATGGTCGGCCTCTGTTAGTATGTTCCAGGTGCGCATTATTAGAATGGAGGGACATATTGATGGCTGCAGGTTTTTATAGGTGCTGGTTATTATTCTACCATCCACTATTTTATTATTCACATCTGAGAAAAAAGTTATTCCATCCAAATTGTGAATAAATCTCATATTAACCTTATTCTCCTCGTTCATATATTTAATGAAATCATTAACCCCTTTCTGTACCCCTTTCTGTCCCAGCCCACACCAGAAACACATCATCCACGTACCGGTGGTCCACACGGAGGTGTCAGGTGGGGGTTTTACACTATAAATACATTTATTTTCAAAGTCTGGCAAGAACAAATTAGTGAAACTGCAGCATCTGGTGCCCCCATCGCTGTCCCCGTCATCTGGGTGGACCAGCTGCCCCCAAAAGAGAAGGCCTTATGGGACAATATAACATTCAGGCTTTCCAGGATGAATCCAATATAGTCATCTGTTTCAGCAGTTTTTTCCATAGATTTTTTATTGCTTCCAGTCCTGTGATTTGTGGAATTCGTGCATACAAGCTCCCGACGTCGATCAAAGCCAATTTATAACCCTCCTGCCAATCTATATCGGACACAATTCTCTATAAATGTCATGGGATTCACAATTCTCTATAAATGTCATGGTGACTTTAGGCTAAAACCCCGGGGCCCCTGCGGTGTCCCTCAGACTAGGGGAAACCCTGTCTGTCCCTCAACCCAGGGTTTACACTGAAGGTGTGCCTGCCTGGGCCTCCACCCTGTCCTTGTCTCCTGTCCAGCCCTAAGCTGAACCCACCACCCTCCACCCAGTGAGGAGACCAAACACCAGACCCCACAAATAAGTATGGACAGGGATAACGGAAATACACCACACCGCGTACACACAGGGGAATACAGTAATGTGCAAGGGCAACCAAATAATACAACACAGGGAGGCAAAATGGCAACAATGGAATATACTACACCAGCAACCGTATGCTCCTTAGACCACCACTCCAGACCGGTATCGCTTAGCACAAGGCAAGAGCTATTGTCGGCGACGCCCATAGTCATGCAGGACAATTTAAAGACAGTGGGCGTGGCTAAGACCTCAGCCAGAATGACAACCTGGTTAACCCAATCCAAGCCAGATCAGAGGAACAACCAGCGCCGCTGAGAACAAAGTGGTAGGATGGGGTATTACCGCTGTCTGCCGGACACCCTGGTGCGAACAGTGTCCAACATGACAGTACCCCGCCTGCTACGAGGGACCCCAGGAACCTCACAATGTCGAGGACCCGGCTTGTCCGGATGGCGGCGATGAAACATTGTAACCAGTCGGTCCGTATGTATGTCCGAAGCCGGCACCCAAGTCCTCTCCTCCGGACCATAGCCACGCCAGTGGACCAGGTACTGTAGAGTGCGACGCACTACCCGAGAGTCAACCACCTTGGACACCTCAAACTCCAATGTGCCATCCACCAAGACGGGAGGTGGTGGCACGGGCGAAACATCAACCGCACCCACGGCCTTCTTAAGTAACGCCCTGTGAAACACATTATGTATCTTGTATACGGCAGGTAACTCCAAACGAAATGCCACAGGGTTGATAATTGCGGAGATCCTAAATGGACCAATGAACCTGGGACCCAACTAAAGCGATGGTATTTTGAGTTTGATGTTCCTTGTAGACAACCACACCCAATCACCCACACACAGGTCCGGACCTGGCACACGTCTACCGTCAGCCACACGTTTGTACCTAGAACCTACATTCAGCAAGCGCTGCTTTACTCTCCTCCAAACGGATGACAATTGTGCTCCCAACTGGTCCTCCTCAGGGACGCCTGCCGAGCACCCTTGGCGCAAGGTACAGAATTGGGGATGTTGACCATAAACACAAAAGAAGGGAGATTCCCCAGACGATTCCTGACAGTGATTGTTTATCGCGAATTCAGCCAGAGGAAGAAACGCCGACCACTCCTCCTGATTGTCAGACACAAAATAGCGTAAGTATTGTTCTAGGTTTTGGTTCATACGCTCAGTCTGCCCATTCGACTGAGGATGGAAAGCCGATGAATGAGACAATTTAATCCCTAGGCGTGAACAAAAAGCTCTCCAAAATTTTGCCACAAATTGTGTACCTCTATCAGATACAATGTCAGACGGGACACCATGAAGTCTGACCACCTCGCGAATAAATACCTGAGCAAGGGTCTTCGCATTGGGCAAAGATGGCAAAGCAACGAAATGCGACATTTTAGAG